>NC_049203.1:43029070-43333237 GCF_013347855.1 Anguilla anguilla | reverse complement strand
GACAGTCTTCACTGGTGCTGACACTTGAGGTTGGACATACAGTACGTTAACTACAAAAGTCAGTGGCTTTTCATTTTAATTAAGTTTCACTGATATGTTGTGTGAGTATTTGTCTGGGCATAGCATTGTTAACTACCATTCGGACCAGTGTGACTAGAACAATTCTGTGCAAACTCAAACATGTTCAGTAAAAAAGGAATCACATCAGATCATTCCAGTGCATTTTTGTCATGTGTCATACTTGGGAATCAAATGTGCAAGCTCATTCTATAATCTTTTCTTAGTGAACTCTATTGAATATTTTTTAACAAACAACAAGAACAACAGTGATTATGACAAAGTGCAAGCCATCCAACTATGATACAACAAGGGAATAGAATAAGTAACTTTAAATGAATAGTTGGCTCTGCCAAGACCTTCAGGAGGATATGGCTCAAAGTAACTTTGAGAAAACAGTTACTTGCATAAACATCCAATCGGATCACAGATGGTATCATGTCTGTTCCGAGGTCAGATGAACACAGCTTGATCTGGAACTCAGGAACTCATTTATTTAAAGTTTTTTTTTTTTTGTCACTCCATTTGAATAAAAACATCTGTTGTGTGGCTTAATTGCGATAAAGTATAACCTTTCCCTTTTCTCTTTTTTCTTCTCGTCTTCCTTTCCCACCCGACCTGACTCTCGCACGTTTAAAAATAGCCGCGCGTTCCTTCGGAGCGTGCTGGTGCCATCTGGCGCCCTGAGCTCGCTCCCGGTCGTCCCGGCGATGTAGCGGCACGCAGGCGTAGCCCTGGCCCCGCCTTCCCCCGGACCACTCTGCTCACCGCCACCAAACGCGTTCTCACTCAGGCCTCAGGGATGACAGAATGGGGTTTGATAGGAGGCAAGGAGACCAGGAGGCGGGGCGTCAGGGGTGAGCTCTGGGGGATAAATCATTCCCCGCTTTTCTGAGGATAACCAATGCACCCCTTTGCCCACTGCTTGCCCCCACACACTCCCATGACCCCACACTTCTGTGAATATCTTCTATCAGGGTGCTGTTGAGCCACAGGTGGAATGATAATTGTGTTGTTTGGCTGAACACTATTATGAAGATTACAGTGGCTGAAGTTCCCCTTTAACATGTTGGGCTTCTGGTGTTTAGTTACACCAAATGCGGACGCCAGTGTTTAACCAAATTGTACATATTCTGTCGCGACCTATAATTTCATATAAGCTATGGAAGTCAGTCCCAGATAAGGGTGACTGCTGAGCAAACAAAGGAGATAATGTGATGACACCATCGGTTTGCTTAGAGAAGAATGCATCTCAGCGCCTTCCCAGAATGCCTTGCTTTGAAAAGCAAGTACTAGCTGCCAGGGCAGCCCGCAATCTTTCAAGACCATATGGCCCACAGATTTCTGTACAGATTTCACAATTCATTATTATTTTTTATTATCATTTGAACAAAAAATAGGCTGGTAGATTTGACATACGTTTTATTTCAGCCCACAGAAAACAGAGGACTAAAAGTCTAAATTATTATTATTATTATTATTATTATTATTATTATTATATTTTTGTAATTATTTGATCACTAGATGGTGCAAAGACAGCAATACTGGGGGCTTTCACAATGGATGCAGTCTCTGAAGGGTGGATGTGCCTGTTTCTCTGCCTCTGCCTCAGAAGACCTCTGGCCCCAGTGGAGGAAATGTGTGCTGGCTTAAATAAACGTCAGGGAGAGCTCCAGAGAGCTCGGCTAGTTCTGACTTTTACCAGGAGATGATTAAAAATGGCGGGCCCTCGGGGGCCCCTGGCATGCAGAAACAGGCAAATTCACAGAGACTGAGCTGAGGGGATTGGGGGGTTAGAGCTCGTACGGATGCAGAAATAAAATGGCAAAGACGATCTGGTGAAAACCCTGGGAATCGACGACACATCCGGGCTGTCAGAGGTCCTGAAGCACTGCCGCTCCTTAGTTAACGCAGAGAATGGAACTGTATGGAATAGGGGGACGCAATGTCATATTTAATATGTCACATTCTATATTTTGCCACTATATGTCACCATTAACATTCAACCAGAGAGTAGTTTTTGTTTGTTTTTAAAACAAGGTTTTAGCACCTACCCACCAGACAGTCAATTCCTGACATAACAATGTACAACTGATAATAATAATAATAATAATAATTATTATTATTATTATCATTATTATTATTATTATTATTATTATTATATGAAGAAGAAGAAGAAGAATTGCATTTTATTATATTAATGGTAAAAGCTCCCCACACTAATATAATCACTACTCATATATATATTATATATATTAACACTATGTTATAATAGAACGACTTAGTAGTGTTATCTTTGTGAAGGAGGAGAGCGTACACTGGACACAAGAGAGCCAATAATTTTGGCACCTATCCTTTTTTATTATGTCTTGTTTAAAAAAACAATTTTCAGTTTTTCAGCAGAGATATAGCTCATTACCTGTGTTGTTTGATTTATGCAGCCTTCTTTGCTCATGTTTATCAAGGGTGTCAAAAATGTTGGAACTTGCTGTAAATTTCATTCTTCAAAGAGGGCAAAACATTTTTATGTGCTTACCATCAAGCAGCTGAATCAGAGAGTGCCTTATTCAGCCAGCTGAACTGGAAATTGATTAAATGCCCAGACTCAGAGCCAGATCTGGCTTTTTCTTTTTGTTGCCAGGATGCCCGGGTAAAACCGCCTCTTTGAGATAAGCGCTGTGGGATCTGTAAATGACACGAATGAGCCAAAACACGTCTCTTACGGCGCAGTGTCCCTCTCGCTTGGCCATTTTTCCGGCGCCCATTTCTGTTTATGTCAATTTCAGGCGCACCAGCACCAGTTCCAGCACAAGACTGATTCCTCAGGAGAGGTCCCCTGGGAGGTGCACTTTGCCATTATCCTCTTCTCCTTTGATAGCTGATATCAGGACAGGGTATCCAACAATAAGTCAAGTACTACTAGGCATAAACATTTTATGATCTAAAAAATCACCATTTCCTAATTATTCAGGAAAAATCAAGAAACATTTTCTATGAATGTTTAATTACAGCCCACATTAACAGCAGTACTGTACAGTACGCTTATGTGAGACAGTCATTGGGAATATGTATCTTACAGGCTTGTACTGTTCAGTGCAGTGGAATAGCACAGTGGTATAATAAGATGGCATGGTAGTACAGTATTGTGACAGGGCAGAGTATGGTCACATGGTAGCACAGTATTGTGATAAGGTACAGTGCAGTGTCAAGGTGGTACAGTGCTGTGACAGGGCACAGCATGGGCACGTGGTAGCACAGTATTGTGATAAGGTACAGTGTAGTGTCATGGTGGTACAGTATTGTGACAGGGTACAGTGCAGTGACATAGTTGTACAGTACAGTATGGTTTTACTGTGCAGAGACATGGTGGTACACTGTAACATTCATCTCTCCCGGTCACCTCCACAGGGTAAAGATGCTCACGATAGGGGGCTGGTGTCAGTTTACCCATTTCACCTTTGGGAGGGTCTCAGTTTCCATGTTTACCAATGGGTGACCTTCCCGGAATACCCCCGAGAGCTCCTAACTGCCGAGCTAATCACGAACCCGCCTCCCCGTACCCCCAGCATACCATCGCATGGTATCCGCGGCAGACTTAAATAAACAAATTAATATAGACATTTAAAAAATATATAAATAAAGAGTATAAATTACCCTTGTACCTTTCAGTTGCAGCAGGGATCCCCCAGGTGGCAGGTTTAAGACGGCTCATCTTCCCTCTGTTCTCCAGGGAGGCCTCAGAGACTCATCAGCCAGCAAACCCAAAGCCATCCCTGTCAGCGCTGATGTTTTCGATAGCCCATAGGTTATTAATATAAATGACTTTATAAATAAATCATAAAGCCTCATTTTAAAATTAATCATACTTGCAAATGGTTTTAAGAGCGAGAAACATGAAATTAACTGCATGGAGCTGGCCGATATAACCGGGATGCTGACCATAAATCATTAATATTAATTCGTAACATTTTATAACGCAACTCCAAATCCCATTGGCGCCCCTTAATCTAAATATATTTGATCAGACTTTTTTGATGTTTTCTTCATGTGCAGAGAACATCATCCCTATGAAGATGGGGTAACAGCTGGGATTGACTTTTCTGAGAGTAATTTTGGAACCATTCAGGGGTATTACCTTAACTCTGCTGAGTGGTGTATGCATCTGAAGTAGTGCCTTCTCTTTACATTACATTATTTATCTATTTACTCCATAATTCAGAGGCATCAAATACTTTCAATTTACATGTTATGTAAACTGTTTGAGTTTGAGTATCACATGAAGTATTAAAGGTTGAAACCCAGGGTAGAAAATCAGCCTCCATTAGGGATTCAAACCCGTGACCTACTGGGTAAAGCGTCTAGCCTCCTAACTGCTGTATTATGCGATGTAATCCTACCACAGTCAATTCACTAAAATCTTCTTTCAAGATCCTGAAAATGTGTCACCATGCTTCATTTGACTCATCTAACTAGCCACACTGAAAACATTTCATGTAATAATATATTATTTATACAATGAGATTTCTATAAGCATGCAGCATCACATAAAACTCCTCTCATCGATTCACACTAGAGATGCTTCCTTCCCCACATACACAAGTCGCAAGAGAATTTCAACCCTGTGAATTTACACCTATTTTTGGAAATTTTTCAAAGTGTTAATTAGTGCGCTTCTTCTAATTAACTTCTCTGCACCTTTAACATCTTTTCAATGTATTTTTGCATTAATCTTTTTCAGCAGTAATGAAAGTGGAATTTATTCCTTTACAGAGTTTTTAGCAACATATCCAAGAGTTGGAAGACAGGAGACTGAAGAAAAACAACTTTGTTCTTGCTGGATTATTTTTCTCTTCATATCTCAGATGCTAACATTTGGACTCAGAATGTTTCCCTGCAAAGCGCACTATGGAAACTGAAACTTCCTAAAGAATAATTCTTGCATATTTGTACACAACAGTACCTATGGACAGAATCTCATTGCATTAACTACAAATATTAGATATAGCCCCCCCCCCCCGCCCCCCCACACCAGAAAATGCTTTGGTCTGTGGAGCAAACAGTCTTGCCAGTTAGTTCTTATGAACTTGTCAGTAATTGCTTATTACCAGAGTAAATGAACTCAGCAGCATTACAACGTGACCATCTGCATACTATGCAATAAAACAGTATGAACTCTTCCAATAAACGCACAGAAAATTTGCTGATTGATTGAAGCAAAGTTGATTGTCACAATCAACTAGCTGATGATTCACATTTAAATATACCTCCCTGTAAAAGCATTTACATTCAGCATTACCCTTATGTTTTGTCTTACAGGTGAAAATCACATATATCTCATATATCAATAATCACTATCAGTTAATGAGATTTAGTCAATAAAAGAGGGTGTCACATACTCTCGAATCATGATGATCAAAAGACACAGAGGTGGGGGTTGCTTATATTAACTGCTGGGTATCAATGCCATCTTCAGATTGTAGTGAAGATTTTGTTCATTTTTGTTTAGCTTATCACTGCCTTCTGATAAAATCCAACAGTGTTTTAGGGTACATCAAACAAACACGAAAATTGTCCTACGCTCTATGCAATTCAGCGTGTAATAAACTTCTCATTTAGCCCTTTGAAAACGGTCAAATGAAGCCTCATATTTCCCCATGCATAAAACACAGAATATTGCAGTCTCATTTAATCTACATTCATTTTCTACCTTGTTACCCAGCTCTCCGGCTCTGTTATTCATTCTTTCTCTCTCTCTTTTCCCACCCGCATGTCAGTGTCAAATATTTCACTGTGACCAGGGGAAAGTTATTTCTTGCAAGCATTGATTTTCTGTCTTTTTTATTTGTTCTCACCAAACCCATTAGGTTTTTATAGTGTCTTTATGGCCTTGGGTGGATTACTGATCAAAAACAATCTGTGTAACTGTTAAGAGCTCGCTCACATATGCTGACCATATTGCTGTTGTCTCTCTTGCTAACCATGGTTCATTGGTCTTTCTCTTGTTGATCACATTGTTGTTGTCTCTCTCTTTTGCTGACCATTTTTCTCTGGTATCTCGCTGAATGTATTACCTAGCTCTCTCTCTCTTACTGACCGTATTCCCCAGGTCTCTCTTACTGACCATACTGCTCAGGTCTCTCTCTTACTGACCGTATTGCTCAGGTATCTCTTACTGACCGTATTGCTCTGGTCTCTCTTACTGACCATACTGCTCAGGTCTCTCTCTTACTGACCGTATTGCTCTGGTATCTCTTACTGACCGTATTGCTCTGGTCTCTCTTACTGACCATACTGCTCAGGTCTCTCTCTTACTGACCGTATTGCTCAGGTATCTCTTACTGACCGTATTGCTCTGGTCTCTCTTACTGACCGTATTGCTCTGGTCTGTCTTACTGACTGTATTGCTCTGGTCTCTCTTACTGACCATACTGCTCAGGTCTCTCTCTTACTGATGGCATTGCTCAGGTATCTCTTACTGACCGTATTGCTCTGGTCTCTCTTACTGACCGTATTGCTCAGGTATCTCTTACTGACCGTATTGCTCTGGTCTCTCTTACTGACCGTATTGCTCTGGTCTCTCTTACTGACCGTGTTGCTCTGGTCTCTCTTACTGACCATACTGCTCAGGTCTCTCTCTTACTGACTGTATTGCTCTGGTCTCTCTTACTGACCGTATTGCTCTGGTCTCTCTCTTACTGACCGTATTGCTCTGGTATCTCTTACTGACCGTATTGCCCTGGTCTCTCTTACTGACCGTATTGCTCTGGTCTCTCTTACTGACCGTATTGCCCAGGTCTCTCTCTTACTGATGGCATTGCTCAGATCTCTATTACTGACCATATTTCTCAGGTCTCTCTGTTTTTGACCATATTTCCCCAGTATCTTCCAAGGCTGTGGACTCATGGACTACATACGTGAATCTACAGTCACTGTCAGAGTCAGCCGGCCATAGCATTCTCCTTTTAAAAATGGAAGGTGACTACATATCTTGGAGGTGAATTTAAGGATTTAGCAAACATTACTCCCCATGCATGACCAGTCTATTTGAATTATTTTGCAGAATTTAAATGAAAATGTAGAAGTACAATACTCTGTTCCTGAAATCTGATCTGCGTATAGACATGGCATATCTTGGAGGCAGGTTTAAGGTTTTAGTAAACATTACTCACCATGCACCCACTGACATGACCAGTCTATTTGCATTATTTTGCGGAATTTAAATGAAAATGTGGAAGTACAATACTCCCTTACTAAAATCTGATCTGCCTATAGACATGACTAATTTTTTGACAAACTCTCACCATCATCTTCCACGGAATTTAGGTCATTCTTAAATTACAGAATAATTCCCCTCTCTGCAGTGCTCAGGACAAGAGTTATCCAGTTCCAAGTATGTCAGGGTGAATTTAAGAAGAAGTGAACATTTTTTGCTAGAAAAATGAGGACTCAAATAGAAAAAAGAAAGAAGTCCTTGATGTTCTTTTAGTTATATTCTATATCATTTTTAATGGATGTACTGCAGTTGATTTTATGTGTGGCTGCATGTGGGCTGATGAAAGATAATATTTTCAGAGGGAGAAAATAGTAAAACATGCATTATAAAAGGTTCATCTGAGTGTTACCTCTGATTTCACAGCATGCATTGTTTGAGTTAGTATGAAATCACAATAATGTATTTTGAAGCAACATTCATGAGTTTGATGTTTAAATTTGATCTAATTTAATTATATGCATATCGTAAGATATCTCTTAATGTTTTATGATCTTCCTCTCTGGTTGTAAATTCACACACAAAAAAAAATATTTCTATAAATAATTTCTTATTCATATTTCAGTATATAGTTATGCACCTCCACAAAATCTTGTCAGTAATTAAAACAGTTTTAAAATAGAATTTAATATTTAGTGACTTTTGTTGTTTGGATTTACATTCGGACAGTTACACAATATGACATTTACCATAAACCGCCAGAAACACTTGGCTTAGTATTAAAAGGAGACACAGTTACATAATGTGACATGCTCAAGTATCATTTTTTGTTAATGTACACGTCACATTAGAAATCCACATGTATCCTAATCATGAAAAACAAAATAATAAATTAATAAACACCATGGTCTGGGTGAAGCGTTGATTCTGATTGACAGAAAAAACCATCTAATGCACAATTAATTCAGGTCAAGTTTAATCAGCTTTCTAAATTCACAGGCTGCCTGGCCAGCTAACAAACCTATGTAGCCATAGCAACACACTGAAACAGTAGTAAACAAATTTGTAAGTAGTTAGTGCCAGCAAAAAAAGTTTATATTTCTCTGGCAAATTGCCCCAAAATATCAACGACCCATCCTTTTATTTTAATCTTTGGCAAATGGCCATGGTGTAATTGGAATAATTCACTCGAAGGTGTGCATTAACGAGTTCTTCCCCTGTACAGTGTTAAAACCCTCGTCGTGGATTATTCTTAATGTATTAGTTTATTCATTAATGTTCCAGTGTGCTAGGCTCCTGGTAACCGTTCCCACCTGGAGAAAGGTTAAGGGCGCAGTGTCCGCAGCAATCATACTGAGAGGCCCAGTTAGGAGCGTTTCTCCTCCAGACTCACCATCTCAGCCCCACACTGCTTACAACATTTATGCATCCTGTGAATAATGCATGGCCTTTACAAAGGCTCACATGCTATCTGCTGCCCCCCCCCCCCCCCTTCACCCACCCAGTTAAACAGCATAGACTGTTAGGAGAAGAAATAAGACACAGCATCAACACTGCTTTCATTGCTCAGTCATCCTTACCCATCATGCACTATTCATCACAAACGTGCAAAAGAGGTTATTTTAAGGCCCGACTTCACAGCGCTGATCTTTCATAGCACAAGAGGTAAAAATGATGCAACAGTCCCAAAAAATAGTGTAAACATGCAGACGTTTACGCACATACACAAATTTAACAAACGCATATGCAAAACAAGAAACTTGCACAGTACACACAAACTCCAAATGGCAGAGGAAAATTCACTGGAATTGCAGAAAAAAAATGTAAAGCTAGGCTGTTGCTAATAACTGAACAGCATCCTAATCCTACAGCTGACGTGTGTTCCGTGTGTGTTGCTTCACTGAAGCGAGAGTACCAATCATGTTATTCACTCTGCTTTTACCTCTTCTGTGATTTGGAGCTGCATTTGTCCTTCAGCTAGAGTGCATGAGACTGTATCCCTCTATGCACATGCTTACAGTGGTGCTCTATACAGAAACGAGTGGCAAGAATTCTATAAAAACACATTCATGAATACAAGCATACAAGCACATGTTCACACACAATATGCACCCTCGTGGGCACCTACAGTGACAGACAGTGACACAAAAAGCTCATTACATACAAGAACGCACAAAGAAACAGCAAGCACATCTTGCTGTCTTTCACACACACACACACACACACACACACACGCACACACGCACATGCACACGCTCCCGGCAAGTCTTTCTGAACAAAGTCCAGGAAAATTCCAACCGTTGTTCCTGGCAAGCTTGCCCTTCTTTTGTCTTGTCTGTGTATAAGTGCCAGTCACAGAGCCTGGCACCCCCCAGTGGTGTCATGCCCATTACGTTTGAGGAAGCACATGCCCCCTTCAGTTTCCTGGAGAAGCAGTCCATTTACGACAAGAAAAGTGAATGAATAAAATATCTAACTTTATTCTGCGTGCACGCACTTAAAAATTGAGTATTTACCTGCACTTCTACCTGCCCGCTATTTCAAATGCATCCCATGGGGTACACACATGCCCCCTTCATCTTAGATTTTTATTTTAGTACATATGCCCAGTTAAATTGTCCCATCAATTATAGAATGTTATAGTAAAATATAGACTGTTATCAACTAAACCGAAGTTTACAAGTAAAATATTTATTTTCCAGACAATCCTTGCCTGTGCCTTGCCTTGGCTGTCAGGGGCCCTCTTTAGTGGCACTTTAGAATCATGGGAAAAGAATGTTCTTAGCTCTTTGGTTCTGTTGATTGGTATCACTGGGAGGAAATGGAGGGAGTTTGGGTGGGAACCAGAGGGCGGGGTTGGGAGATGGAGGGGTGGGTGGGCATGGAGCAGAGGGGAAGAGGGGTGCAGCAGTCAGACACGCTCTTCTCACTGTCCTGGTCCGGCCTGCTGAGTCATGACAAGGGCATTTCTGTGAAGTGGATGGGACAGCAGTGCTATTCAGAGTATGACATTGGATGGGATTGCCCGCTTTATCCGGTGAATCCGGTTTATCACACTGCCGTTTGGGTAAGCCTCCCCGGCGTGGGAGCGCCGGTTCTGGCAACCGGATCCGTCACTGACTCATTTGCATAAACGCACAGGTCAGGCGGCGCACAGCACAATCCTCAACGATAGATCAGCCCTTACAGCGTTTAAACGAGTGTAATAGGGACCAAATGCACTCTAGTTGGAGCGAAAGTATTTTATCAGGGTCGGATTTACTTTCAACATTTTGATGTGCAGTCCTGTCATGCCCCCCCCCTCACCCTCACCCAAGGGTGTCAGCCATTCCACTGTACATTTGAAGATTACTCCCCCTGACAGATATGGACCGCATCAAAGAGAGAGAGAGAGAGAGAGAGAGAGAGAGCAGACACACATGAGAGAAAAAGAATGAGACACAGACACAGAGAGATGGTGAGTTTTCTAGATTAGTAAAATTCTCATTTAATCAGAACATCATGGATTAAGTAAAGAAAAATATCAGGAGAATGGAAAGTTTTTCTTTTTCTTTTTTTCCCTGCGTGCCAGGTGGCTGGCTGACGTGCCCCTTGCTGACAACACAAGTGGAAACACTGAGATTTGTTTCACTGCAAAACACACGCTTAATATGCCAAGACAATCATCTTCCCCCTCGCTGAACAGTTGAGATGAACACTTCTATACCACGCTCCTTTACCCCTTTATCTAGACACTTCTCTCACATGGAAATGATCACACATCTCCAAGCTGAAATATACTGTAGGTAGACTATCCTGAGGCAGCAACGCACAGCGGATCTTGTGGAACTGATTCTATAACCAAACGGTTGAAGGTTCAAATTCTTGTGTGAGGGAAAGTGAGGGGGGGCCCTGTGATAAGGAATGGGGTCTGGTGTGACTGGAATTCCTGCCCCATGATGGTTGGGCATACCTTTAATGTGGCAGTAAGATGAAACACTTTCTATCTGAACATTCGAATGTCGGTCGTTTGATTTCACATGGAGGAACTACTGCTCCACCCATGCACAAGCTTTAACAAATCCGGCATGTGTTCCTGTAATTGTCTACTTGTATGCCTGAATAAGATCCACAGTGGTGTTAGAGGGACTTGCGTCCTATTTGATTTTGTACAGTGTCTGTTCATTATCCTGAGACTGAAACCCACCTAGACCCTTTAAAGACATATGGAGACGAATGAAAAAATGATTTTTAAATTTAGCTGGGATTTAATCAAATCAGCCACATGCTCATGAGAATCAGTGCTCTTTAAATCTGGGGCTGAACACACCACAAGGCACGTGGCCAATTTCCTTGTGCAGAGCTCCATGGGAACAGCCTGAAGGTACATCACAGCTACAAAAATAACACCTGACCTTTTCCTGGGCACAGAGAACTCACTAAACACTTCCTGTCCTCTGCTCCTGATTGATTATTTATTTCAGTTTATACTGTACATATGCTATGGGCTGTGTGCACAAAGACTCCGTGTGTGAACATGTGCATATGAGCATTTGCATGTGTGTGTGTGTATTCCTGTGTATGTGCATCTGCATGTGTATGCGTTCTTGTGTGTGCATGTTTTCAGAGAGATTTCAGAGAGCAGCAGAGTTGTACTGCTGTGCTATAATGTTCTTTGTTAGAAATCCTCCTGTGGATTCAGCTGTATAGCCTCTCTACAGGCCCCATGCTGTGACACTCTCATCACTTACGACTTCGGCTGGTGGGCTTCCACTGATAGGGCAGTGTAACAGAAAGAGGAGTTTTTTCAAGAAGAAAACATTGCATGGTCATACATTATTGCACATTGTGTATCACAAGTGGTTTCGCTGGATGGGGGCAAGGTCTGCTGTGAGGTTCGAACCACATCCCTCTAGCCTGCTGAGTTAAAGACCAACGTTTCCAGCCGACAGGACGAATACCACTCTAACTGAAGCTTTAGAATGTGAAGTCACATACTGAGGCAGATGTTGAGGTCCTAATTTTCATCTCTGAACTCGACTTTACTTTAGCTGGAAATTTGTTTCAGCACTCAGGAAGCCAGACTCTGAGAGAGATCTCATAATACTCTGATCTTACTGTCTGAGGACCACAACACTGACCTTACAGTCTGAGAACCACACTTACGGTACCAGCGATAGGGATGCCAGGGACATGCCTGGTTAGTGACCTAATTGGACTCATTTTAAGTCCTCGCGCAATTGGGGAAGAATGGGTTAGAACTGCCCCATCACATTTTTTGGAGATGAAAGGAACAAAGGGCTGGCCTCTTGATTTTAGCTCTCAATGCCAAATTGTACATTGCTCCTCTCTGACTGTCAACACTTTCCCAAGCCTCCACCAAAAAATGGCTTCCAGATTGAATTTGGACATTTTTCCCTGTGTTTTGAGCATGTCCTTAACCTGATTTACGAAGGTGGGAGAGCACTGGCAGATCGAAGACACTGCCGCATCGTAGCCATCCTGGTGTGTGACCCCTAAGCAGACAGGATCAGCTCCGAGAATGAACAGAGAAGAAGGGAGCACAACAGAAATAAAAGTAGAATCAGCTGAATGTTACATCTTCCAGCTGACACTTTTTTTCTTTTTTTTTTTTCCTGGTTGCAATTCAAATCAGCTCAAGCCCTGCATACTCATTAAGCATTTGACAAGGTGATAATTAAAGTCACAGGGTACAAATGTAAGCCTCCATAACATTCTCAGTGCAATGCGAAATGATGGTTGAATCATTTGAGAAAGAAAAAAAAAAAACCTCAGTATTTATTTTTCTCTTCTCTGAATTCCAAATTGTATTTAACATTCAGGAAGCGAGAGAGAGAGAGAGAGAGAGAGAGAGAGAGAGAGAGAAAGGGAATCGCACATGTGGAAAATACGACACACACATACACACGCCCGTGCGCGGAACACAAAAATAAAAGGCAAGATGAAGGACATGAAGGCAGAAGGGCCCATCCATCACGAAAGACAAACAGGCTGCAGGGAACCACAAGCGCCGCGGTCCCAGCGCAGTCTGTTTATTATCGTCAGCCATTAAAACAATCATGTCTGCGGGAGAATGTGCACAGTGGTTTCAGGCCGTCCTGCGGCTTCGAAACGGTCCATGTGTCCAGAACATTCCGCGCACCACGCTAACCACTTCACGGGCCCGGAAATGGAAGAGCGGCCGTTTCCGATAAACCTCGGGCCGTGAGCTATGCCGCCGTTCCTTTTTTATTTACTGGGAGTGCCGGGCTACCGTGAAAAGCTACCGCATTTGAAAAAAGTTGTTTTTAGCGCTTGCGTTTAATCAGAATTTCAAGGTCAAGAACATAATCATGTTTGAGAGGTTTTATAAAAAGGAGGAAAAAATCCAAGAGGTTCCAACAAATCAGTGGTATTTCAGATTTTTTTTCTTCCTCTGTCAACTCTTGCTTAGGGAGTATGCAAATAGTAAAGGACCATCAACATCTCAAAGCATCATGGGAGTTCACGCTGCTTGTTTGGTGAAGTTTATACTACTGAACAAATAAAACAAGGGGCTGGGGCCGTTATAACAAATAGCCCCTCAGCTCTAATGGATTAGAAAAGTGGCCAGAAGTATTTAATAGCCCTCCAGAGGTTTTACAACCACTCTAGATCCAGAGCTTAATTTTCCCAAAAAACATAATCTTTCACATAAAATGTTTCTTGCTGGGTGCAGCTACTTGGCTATGTGGACAAATGCATACATAAAAAAATGCAAATATCTTAGTTTGTGTCCCGTGTGAATTGTAGAGAGTGAAACGATACTAGTGACCCAATGCCCCTTTGGTTATTTATTTTTACAGGAACACAACTCAAAGGACGAAAGAGTTAATTATCGTCACACCACCACATTAATAAATGCTTGTAGGTAACTTTATATTGTAAGCCTATCCTTGTCAATCCAGAGTGATTCACTAACATTTCCATTCTACGCTTATATTTCAGGCATTTTGCTGACGCGTTCATCCAGAAATACTCACTATTAGTGCAGGAAGAAAAGGCCTATCAGATATCAAACCCTTTATACTCTAATGACAAGGATCTAATGACAAACAGTCCGTGCGTGATACAACTATGTGTGATTTCATTTATATGCGTACAGTTTTTTTCCAATATACTGTTCAGTCCTACTGAAAGTCAGAAACTGTAGAAGGAGCAAAACAAAAGAACTGCGCCTGGTTGCTTAAGGCCTGTGAGTGGATGCGCAAATTATACACATTTGCAGAGGAACAGCTGAACAGTGTTTTCCTCTCGCTCTTGTCCAGCAGGGTGCACTTCAGGCCCCGCACACCCCTGAAGTGGGACAAAAAATAGCCCCGGCTCCCCAAAAATGAGCCTCGTTTTCCGGCAGCTGGAAGAGCAGAAGATTGCACCTGCTCTGTGCGTTCCCCTCCTCTCGGCAGACCCATATTAATGAGAGACGCGATAAAATCACTTGTGGACTCTGCTCCATGTTAGACTGCATCGCTGTAAACTCAGTGCTGCTGTAATGCTGTTATTTCAGTGCTGTTGTGATTCTGTAAACAGAGAGAGAGAGAGAGAGAGAGAGAGAGAGAGAGAGAGAGAGAGATGACATGAGCCCTTAAATATTTATTAAATTTGACTTCCATAATACCCATCTAATATTGTTTTCTGACTATCCAAGTAAAAACAGGCAAATATAGCCACAGCTCTGCATGTGACTGAACAGGCTTTTTGACAGTTGAAAAAGGATACACTTCTGTGGGAGCATTGCAAGCAGAGCTTGTGAAACCTAGCGATCAGCTACCTTGCCACAGGTGAAACAGGGAAAGCTACACTAGTGAATTAGTTCCCAGAGACGTTAAGAACATATTTTATTCTCCAAAATGAGAGAGGTTAAGTCAGACCTGCTCCTACACAGAACACCCAGAAGCCTGGTATTCTGTTCTGCATATAAATGGCAAAAATCTAAAAATATTCTTCAACAAGCCAATGAGGCAACTCAGCTTAGATAAATATGCACTCAAAGTCACAAGCTGAAAACACTCACAAGGTGAGAATCACAGCGACACACCAGACCTATGGCACACACACACACGCACAGTTACATTGACTCCACTTGTGATTTTTTTATTTGTCATTTTAGGGACACCAGTTTATCTAGGACCAATATGATTTCACCGTGCATTATCATTCAAATCTCTGTGGGGTCGCTGCTAGCTTTGGATTGTGACAATCATATCCTGATTAGTTATTGAATTAGCGATCACCTGTGACTCGAACTGAAAGCAATTTGTTGATGAAGAGGGGAAGGCCTGAGAAATGGACAGAATGTCTAACATAATAAGGACTTTGAGTAGCAGTAACCTCTTGGTACACCACACGCCATGGAGTCAATCTATTTTACAGCCTGGAAGACATCCACACCAGCACAGAACAACAACAACAGAACAGCATTTGCAAATATGAAACATCAGTCATGGTCTGAAGCTAGCTTAAATGATGCATGTAAGAGATGGTGGGGTGTTCCCTGTCCAAAGGCTGGTGAAAGTATGTTCCACCGGCTGCTGACTCACATAAAGAAAAGATAATGCAAGTAACATGTTGAAATCATTCAATGAAACCCTCATAGGCTTGATGCCAAATGCAGTTCATTCAATATCACAATGTCATAAACCATCGTGACACCCCTGGGAGAGAGATGCGGCAGTGCCGGGGAACACCGTTGTCTGTCTCAAGGAGAGAGAGAGAGCGTACCCACACAAACATGAAATCAAATAAAAGACCCTCTTCACCCCTCCCCCTCACGGGTTCCAGGCGAAAACAATAAACTAAAACAATAAATGAAAACAACAAAGACAAAAGAAAGTAAAACGGCGCGACCACTTCCCCGTGTGCCGCCCGTAGCTGACCCGCCTTCCTGGCCAGGTCGAGCTCCTCCAGCAATACCAGCTGAGGATTCCTTTCATTTCAGTGCTCAAAATCAATTCCACAAATAAAACGAAACGAAAATCATAACTGGGCTCTCGGTGTTAGCTCCCGGTCTCGGCCCCAAACTGTGGAGAGCAGCACACCTTTAAGCACCTGGGCCGTTTAGCTAACGCAGCCCAGGTACGTGTGTCTCTCCACCAGCCTATCCGACCTATCTGCCTCTCTGACAGACCGAATGCTACACACAACTTTAATCACGAAGTTTAAACCTTGCATTTTTATATAATCTGAGTTCATCTAGTCAAATCTTCCATTTGTTACAAGCCCACACCACTGCAAACTTTTTATGTATGCCTAGTGTTATTTAACAATTTTTGTGCAGGTAATATAACCGCACTTGTTAGATTTACATCCTGTTACTTAAGGGAACAAAAGGTTACTGGCCAACAATACAAAAATGTCTGCTGCATGTCTGAGATTCTGTGCGCTGATAGCTGCAGGAGACAGTGTGGGAATACCCCTGTAAGTCATTGTCTGTACTTGATAAGAGCCAATTGATGTAGATTACTGGGGAGGTGCAATGCGATATTTCACTGACAAGCAGGCTCTATCGACCTCTTACTGAGGGATGACTGAATTGCAAGTGAGAAAACTACCCAAGATAAAATGATGTGTCTAGCTTTGTTCCAAGTTGTTTCCCCCATGCCTTAGCAATACACGTAAAAGTTTGTTGCACAGATAAAGCATAGAACTGATTTTCATTAAGAAAAGAGAGAGGATGTGTGAGAGTGTGGTACAGAGAATTAGGCATACATTCAAGTCTAAAGGACAACACTCCCTACATGTAACACATTGCATATTTGTAATAAGGCTGGGACCACTTATTAATTAATCAATAATTATCGTGAAATCGATAAGCAAGATAACATTTTTTTCATGCATAAATAAATCTGTTGCACACCAGTCACTCCAAACTCTAAGCATCAGTTTCTGAATTCTGACAATCAACACAGATGCATGGATATGGCTAAGCGTATCTGTCCCTACGTACCATAAGGGTGTTCAGTAAGGCAGGATAGACTAAACAAATTCAGGTCCTGTCTGAAACCAAAGATTGTCTCTTTCTAAAATAAAATAAAATAAAATAAAAAATGCTTAGTCATGGTTATGACCTAAACGTGAGTACATCAGAAAGCTGTTGTTATGTCTGCTGAGTCCATGTGTGATGTAAACCATATCGTCCCAGCCCTAATTTGTAAGATAAAAAAATGTACCAGACCTGGGTCAAATATGTATTTGTTTTGGATCCAAATACTTATCTGTGCTCGATTGATCTCGCCTGGTGTAATTGAGCCTGCCAATATGACCAGAAGGCGGGGTTTGCACTTTTTGAGAGTGTTTCATTGGTTCCAATAAACCAGACAAGATCAGTAAAGTGTAGAAAAGTATTTGAATCCAAAACAAAATACGTATTTGACCCAGGTCTGAAAAATACTAACACAAAAATGAGTTGGATATTATCACATCCTTTTTGAGAGTGTAGACAGAAGTACTGCTGCACAAGTTAGGAAACGTCTCACAGGCCAAAACACTGTGAACAACCGTGTGTTACACTGCTTAGGAATAACAAGGACTAGCGTATCGGGAAGCATGAGTATGGAGGTTCAAAGAAGAAACAAACTTCTTCAGTGAGTTTGCGGCATCTTACTGGAAGATAAATGTAAGGAATTATTTTCTATCCAGGATTATGCTCCTATTGCTGATTTTTTGTTTCTGTAGGTGCAGTACAGTATCTATAGCATGTATGAGTGTGATTGTCAAATTGCTTTCTATAAACAAGTGCTATTCCAGTTATAGCATATATAATTATAGCATAGCATATGTATGAGGACTCACCCCAGATAATGGTATCTGACCGGAAAATGAAAAAAAAGGGAGAAATAAAAAGGTGTCATAACAACGACACTTGCAGCCAACACCACAAAGCCTTTGACTAATCACAGGACTTGCAATCCTATTCATAACACCTTTTTCCCCCTGATTATTATAATAGCCCTAATATTCATTATGCCAGTGGTGGGTTTGGAATTGGCAATAATAAATGTGTGTGAAATTAAAGCAGTTTCCAGGGCACTTAACTACCGCCTCCCCAATGGGCTCCTTTCCCCCTCGCTCAGGATATAATTAACTCTCATCATCTGGGCTCCACCAACCATGGAGGGGCAGAGCCAGGTTCAGAACAGGAGCTTAATAAGAAAACTAGGGAGGTGTGTGTGTGTGTGTGTGTAGGTGTGTGTGTACGTGTGTACAATTGTGTGTAAGTGTGCGTTTGCGTGTGTATGTGCATATATGTGTGTGTGTGTTTGTGTGCATTTGTGTGTACTGTACTGTATGTGTGTGTGCGCGTGTGTATGTGCATGTGTGTGTGTGTATGTTTGTGTCTGTATCTACTGCCAGGAATCTCCCTTCGCCAGAAGTCCCAGTCATCCACAATATCCCGTGGGCTTTCCGTGCTGTTATCTCACAGGCGGGGCCAGTGCTTTGGTCTGCTGATGTATCGACCCTCTGGATGTTTTGTTTATCTGCTTTCTTAGTACCTGTGTAAGGATATCTTCTATTTGTTTAGGGTTCAAATGTACATATCACTTATGCATGTTTACAGTGTTTGTGATAAACGTGTCTATTTATGGTGGTATCCATAATTATATTAGTTAATTTCACCATCTCTCAACTGTCTGTCCGTTTTTTTTATTTGTGTGCATAATTGCATTTATCTGCAGCCTTCAGTATGATTTTATTTAATTTCTGGACTTAAATAATACTTGGTTATGGTTTCATTTATTTTGAAGGCACAGGAGTGCGGTATGACTGCATCCATGTGATCTGTCTGGATCAATTTGCTCCCGGGAGATGCTGTATGCAAAGCACGCACACAAACACACACACGCACGTGGACACACACACATACAAAAGCAAGCACGCACAAACACACACACGCACGGACACACACACACACACGCAAGCACCCAGACACAAATCGACACCCCCAGGTCTCTCAATCTGAAAGAGTAGTAAGGAAGCACCACCCATCAAATCTCCTTGTCTGATTCGTTTTGTGATGCTTTTTAAAAAGCCTGTTTTAATTTGGACTTGTGCAGGTGGAGATTGGTGGGGGGCAGCATCTGGGGTTGATGGTGGTCTTAGGGATTTGTCCTGCACTTGAGCCAATCCCCCAACCTTACAGGGTCCCACAGGATAGGGTGTCTAGACGTGAATGTGGTGAGGGAAGCATCAAAGGGCATTTGAAGAACAAACAGTGAGAAATAAATGGGAGACTGACTATAAGTGGAACAATAAAGCCTGGGAGTCAGGCATCTCATTTCTCTGGAAATCAGAGAGAATAATTCAATGTTAATAATGATACTCAAAATTATCCAAGCAGCAGATGCAGATTCACGTTACATGTACACGTAATAGGAGCATCATGTTAACATGTGAACACAATTCTGATTAAATGCATTCCATAATTTCACAGAAGATCAACCTGTCAACATGACAGGTTTTGCGATGTACGATGCAGCCATTGACTTTTCATTTCAGATGAATCCGTGAGATCTTTTGCAAAGAACTCTTGAACCTTCCAGCACTTTTAATGCACTTTCGTTATTTTGAATTCAGCAGATACCATGCTAAATGACACAGCAACTCTTTAATGTCTGGCTCCTGCAACCTTCTGGCAACAAGATGTGACTCTAAACACCGCTTCTCTTCAAATGTTATATACTGTGCCTGTCATATTTCTCACAGGTAATTCACTCCTCTTAAATGGCCCTCTTTACAACTGTGTTGCAGCTGTGCTACAGTCTCTAATCATGGAAGTACCCAAATTGAGTAGGACATGTCTTAATTCAGCACCGCTGTGAATTTACACTAAATTTTTGCCAGTCGAGCTCTGATTACAAAAACATGGCAGTCAAGATGAAAGAACCAGAAACATAAGCTAAATGATCAAAGATCCTTACCTGTGAGTCTCACGTCCAGTCCACAGAATTAAAGAAAATTTAACACATCACATTCGGTGGTGGCAAAGGTCATAGGGCATCCTCTTCTGCTTCAAATTACTGAAGCATTCCTGTTTGAAATGAGCTGTACAAATAAGGTTACCTCATGCAGGTGAAATTTTGTTAACACTGCATTTTTCGGTGAACATTGGAGAAAGTGTGAAAAGATAGCAAGCCATGATGCCTGCACAGTCCCTGTGGTGCAGTCAGGTAGTGTGACAAGCAGGGACCCTACCGTCCCCTCACAATGACCTTGTTTTCCATCACTGCTTGATTGGTCACATTTTCTAATGTGAACCGCCTTGTTTATGATGTCCTGAACAAGATTTTCAAAGACCGCTATAAATTAGAGGGACCTTTTCGCTTTCAGGATGATAGTATTTATTTATTGTCTTTGGCAACATTCAAATTATGACTTTGACTGTACAGGGTGTTTAAATGAACTTGGGGCTTAGTAAGCATGTTCCTTTGCATCGGGTGTTCCGTTCCTATGGAAAGGTTGTTCTGTTCCTTTGGGAATGGGTGTTCTGTTCCTTTGGCAATGGGTGTTCTGTTCCTTTGGCAATGGGTGTTCTGTTCCTTTGGAAATGGGTGTTCTGTTCCTTTGGAAATGGGTGTTCTGTTCCTTTGGAAATGGGTGTTCTGTTCCATTTGTTATGGAGGGCAATATATTACTGCCCCATGCTTGCTCGAGAAACTTCACATTGATTTTTTTCTTTTTGCACATTTATCAGAAAAAGTAAAAATAGTATGTTTTTTTTAAGTTTAGTATTAAATCAATGGTAGTGTCTGTGCCAGTTCATTTATCACTTCGTATAAGGTATGAGACAGTGCCTTAAAATGAACAGGGTGTAGGGTGGGCCATTACTAGGTATCTATTTATTAAATTGCATGAGAATCACAAAAAAAAAACTGTTTTTTTTTTTTTTTTTACTTCAGCAATACCTGCCCTACAGTGTGTCCACTGCATAATCGGGCATATTCACATCCTGGGTGCCCTTGGATATGATTTCGCCTTAAATTTCCAAATAAAGGATTTATAATAAACCCAAATCTACCCCAATAAACATGCTTGTTTCCTTTCAGTAACGTCAATGCTTTCAGACGTGCATGTGCAAGGTGGAAGCAGCCTAAGGACAGAAGATGAAAGAGGGAAAGAGAAATGTGTGCTTGTGTGCTGCGTGTACGTGTGTGGGAAATCAATTTCACAGATAAAAATAACAAGATGAGACAGGGACGGGGCTTGGGGGTGGGCTGGGTTAGTTTGATGACTAATTATAAATTCTAGTGATGCTATTTTAATGAGTAAGTGATCCTGGGAGAACAGCCATGGCATGAGCCAATACTGATGGGAGATGGGTGGAGAGCAGGGCATCATTTATTATAATATAGCTTCTAGCAGCAGTCTTTTCTGAAATACCATGGGAGCCAGTCACAACATTAGAGGATCCTGTTATGACTACCTTGGTAAGCTAGACACATACAAGAAAAAAATATTGATTAGAATCACGGGAGGGTCTTGTCTTTTTAAAAAAAACAATGTTTATATTTTCATTCCCTGCTCTGAAAATGGCCCCAATTAGGTGGCTAACAAAACCTGTCACTGCTTACTCCTGAAGCTCTCATCTGTGTTAAAACATTTATTAATGAGTCCTCTTATCCTTGCATTCAGACAGATGTAAAAGGAAATAAATGTTGGGTTTCTAAAAGAACTCACCCTGAGATCATGTAAAAGTTGTTGTTATTGGATTTAGATCAAAATGACGGCAGTTACAAGAGCCTATCCATAGAGGTTTTGCTTTTAGCTACAGGCACGTTTTGTACTTGTTGAGCATGCGTCATACTACAATGCCTCAATTGCCAAGTCTTTGTTTAAATTATGAATTTAATTCCCAGTTCTTGTTTTAAATTGCTGAATGTCAATCATCATTTCGGATATGACCGTCCCCCAATTTCGTTGAACTTTTTGTGTTTCATGAATCTCTTGCTTTTCTTTCTGGTACTTTCTGAGTAATGGCAAAACGTCCCGAGCACATCCAAAACCACAGTTCATATCAGATAAAGTTTATTGCGACCCTTAAAATTCTAAAAACAAGCTTTAGGAAAATTAGATCATGTTTATTTGCTGGTAGACAACAGGGAGTAATTTTTCGCAAGACCAGAGTATACAAGCTTTTCGTTTCACTGTGCCTGCAGCGACTGAGTGCGTCTAATGTGCAAGGCATCGTCTGCCTTTTTTACATTGCCCAGTCAAAGTGCTCTCAGCAAAATGAGCTTACACTGCCAATATTTTATCTGCATGGTTGGCATTTCCAAACATGCATTTAGATGCAGTGAACAAGAGCCAATGGCACTACTCTGGCACTGGGGGACAAGTAATTCTGAGTAGGTGGTGAGGGGGGTATTGAGAGGTTGGGGCTAGCTTTCAGCAATCTGCACTTTAAAAACACCGGCCAAGCACATTTTTTGTGTTTTATCCATTTTCATCTGCTTTCTAAACAAACTGACATTATTATCATATTAATTCATTTTTGTCAATAAATCAGATTCTCAAACTCTTTGTGTGCAGATGCTCAGATTTTATTTAGGTGTTTCTTTTCTTTATAAATTCACAGTCTGGACTGAAACATGTAGAACATGAAATGAGATTATCTTTCTGTTGTTGTTGCTGTGCACTGCACTAAAAACATAAATCCCAGGTTTTGCAATTCAGTAGAAATATTTCTCAACTCAAATCTTATTTTAATGTCATGATAAATAGGCCTGTACCTGCATCTTCATGATGCTGAATGTTTTTCTGAAAAATTTTTCTGTGTGACTTAATATGATTAAGTGATGAAAGCAATAGAGGCAGGGCTAATGGGTGGCTCATCCTGTTAAAGCACATTTTCTAGTATGTGGATGAACCCCAGCGAATCTGTCCTGTGCCAGTGTTGACTGTGGCCAGCAGCTCCACAGGGTGACAGGCAATTGGCTCTAGCATCACCCAGGGAGGGAGGGCTTCAGTTGACTGGGATTGCAGCATTCATTGTGCACCAGTGACCACTATTCGACTGGACACATGCAAGTCCACTACTTAAATCGAAAAAGAAGTGTCTTCTGCTGACTCATAACTGCAAGCACAATGTGGTGTTATAAGAAGCAATGACTGATATCACGTTCTTTTGAAGACAGCGCATGCTTGTCTGGACTCTCTGAAATCAATAGCTGAGCCCGTGGCAATGAGCACTGTTCAAATATGATTGGGCATTCCAAAATGGCGGAGAAAACATAAAAAATGGTGGAGGAGTGGGTTGCTTTGCAGGTGGCACTGAGGTATAAGCCATACAAAAAGGAGGTGAGCAACCCAAATAACTTTAAAAGTACATAGCTGCAGGTACATATTTCAAACACATGAAATACTGACCATCTGTGCTTGCTTAGTGCGGACCTGTCAGCAAGAGAATATATGATTTTTTTGCCGTGTTGCGCACAGGGATTTGTGTCATGCCACATTTACTCTGGAAGGAAAACCTTGAAAAAAATGTTTTATTATGTTTGTTTTTTGACATTCTTACCACTATTGCTACAGAATACAAAGTGGGGAAATCAACAGTATTTGAAAGAAATAAGGGCTAGAACAAAACAAGATGGTTTGCAAAAGCAGCCAAAGATAGCGAGGTTCTGTCACTACTTGCGGGTCATTTTGACGGAAAAGCAGCGCTCTAATTCCAATAGAGACTCGATGACAGATGAGCAGCCGTTTTAAATCTGTGTATGTGGGTGCAGCACCTTCTCAGTCTGCTCTTGGAGTGTGCTGGGTTTCTAAGTGCGGCGAGAAGAACTCTTTTCGGCAGGTTTGGAAATGCCCAGCTCTCGACCCCGAGCTGGTTTCAGTCGCTTGTGTGAAATCAAAGCCGAGGTCGAGAGCCCGTTAGGACCGCCGCAGCCCGCGTCTCTCTGATCTGGGTTTTTAAGCGATCGAGCGAGGTCAATGCGTTTGGTCCCGCGCGCTGTTCACAGGAGTCAGGAGGAAGAAAAAAAAACCCGACTCCTACAGACGAGGGAGGCTGCTGAGAACGGCAGGGGAAACCGAGGAAGGTGATGACCTGAGATACACCAGAATGACTTTGCATCCACCTTTAGTCATTCGGCCGGTGGTCTCATCGAGAGAAAATTAAACGGCTTACGTTTGCTATGTACAATCGAGCCGCCGGTTCCCAGGCGCTTCCTCCTCTGCATGCGGGACCGTTCTCATGGGGCACAGTGATGAATAGAGGGACACTGTAATAGGGGGAGAATCGATCTGGACCAGACTTCCACTCGGGTGAAGGGCATAGTCGATGGGGACTCTGAAGGAGATGGACTGCTGGGCTTAAGGACGTCACAGTCACCTCACACAACAAGAGAACCAGATTTACAGTCACCTCGCAGAATAGGAAAACCAGAATTACACGGAGAAACCTCGACAATAGGCGAACCAGAATCACACAGAGTCACCTCACGGAGCAGGAGAACCAGAATCATCTCTGAACCAGAATTACAATGATTTTACAGAGTATTAGAATTTCATGTGTGTGAGAGAGATAATTTCATACAATTATTTTTTATATTGATGACACAACTGCTATTAGAGCATATAGAGACAGAGGGGATGCATTTTCTGAAGCTGAATGAATTGAAGACTCAGAAATAGGCTCATCTCAAATATATGCATATCACCGAAATGTGTAATTTATAGCCTTCACTTTGAATGAGTTCACTCTAGGAGCCAATGGTTATACATCACATTGCTTATGCGATTATTAGACACCCTTAGGTAGATAAATGTATTTTCACATCTCTGGAAATATAAACCTCAACCTTCAGGATACAAGTGTAACAAATTGATCATAAAGCTGCTCTCTTGTATACTACAACTTAATTTTAAAGTCAAAATTTTAAAGACAAATTTATATCCTTGTAAATATATAGTAGTCAGTGATGAACATTTTTACTGAAATATCAGTAAATGCTCACAGTGTAAAGGGACTACTTTCAAGAAGGATTTCAGCACCACGCAACATGCTGCGTAAGGGTTATAAAGGTCAGAGGTCAGAGTTCAGCACCTTGACGACTGCTGTGAGGGGAGCCGCAAAAGAATAACAGTCGAGCTGGCTAGCCCCTGATGCAAAGGGCAGTGGAGAATTCCCATACTTTACTGCCCCATATGGGAGGAGGCCCATACCCCATCCTCTTCCCCCAATGCCTGCCTCCGTCCTACCCACCTACCATAGACTCCTCACACTACAGCAATGGCCATGCTGGCCAACACGCATTTAGAACAGGAACTGAAGCCGAATAGGAGGATCTGCATGATGGCTAATGGCGAGAGAGCTCAGAACAGACACCTCACACGAAACCTCTCTCTGCCACATCCATTATCCATGTTCCCTCCATTTTTCATTTTTCTTTTGCGCTCTCTTCTCTTCCCTCACTGCTTCTCTGAAGCTTGATACGGCGTGTCCATGTTCGAGACCGTCTCAGAACCGTGGTTAAAGGGCTAATCGGAAGCTAATATCCTGCTCCCTATGATGACAGCTCCTGCTTTCACAGGAGACTAGCGTGGGCAGCAATTATCCATTAGATTAAGAGGAAATTGGATTCACATCTAGATGCATTTATATTGATTATCTGTTCAATACCGTGAAGAATGTAACTGTTACAGTCTTTAAAAATTATGCCCTAGAGGGAAGCTACTGGTAGCACTGTACAGTAAAAAATCTATCTCTGTCTCATTGGACCTCCGTGGTATTGGTTACACACCACCAACACCAGTCATTGTTTTCACTGAAGTGCGTTCTGTTAACAGCAATGGTTATGGCTTTCATGAAAGTATTTACAGAGCCTTAAGAGTGGATCTTGATGGTTTGGTTTGTGATTTGAATGAGGAAGAACAGAAATGCCTGTATGTGTGTGAGCATGTGTGTCTGTGTGAATGTGTTTGTGTGTGGGTTTATTTGTGTACATATGTGCATGCATGCACAGTGTTTGGCTCTGTGGCTCTTCATGCACAGTGTTTTATTCGTGCCTGGTTGCCATGGTTGGCAGTTTGGCATGGAATGATACATATTCTTTCAGTGTGCAATAAAAAAAATGTTGTAAGTTCTCCTTTACCTTACAGTATCGTACTGTAATTTCACACTGCATGTTGTATTATTGTGTCAGCATAGTGCGCATGACACAGGCAAACTAGAAGCACCAAAGCCACATCATCATTTTCATCATAGCTAAAACTGCCGCATCACTGAATCATTTCAAATCCCATGCTATCTTCCTTCGGTTTTAGATGATGTACAGTAGCTATGTTAGGCCATCCTGCCATTAGAACAAAATATCTTCATAAAGCTGAGCATGTTTACATTCATTGAACTGCTTTTCAGCTACCTAATTGTGTAAAACTGCTACAGGAGCCTCCTTACAATAGTCACTCACAGATGATCACCTTCTGGCATAAGCGATTGTGACATCTTGTTGTAGGGGGAAATACTTCTACTAATTATAGAATAGTGAAGATAGATAATTAAAACATGTCCATCTTAATCCTCAAAGGCACCAAGGAATGAAGGGGATATACATATATATTGCCACATGTGTCATCAGTGGTGCAAAAGAATAATCAGTCTCGTAATTAATCAGGTTCATAAAATCAATTAACTCATGATTACGATTTTCAACATTAAATCTTAAAATAACCAATAGCATATCATCCTGCATAAATTCTTTGAGGTGGTAGGCTCAAGAATGTTTCCAAATAATCAGACCGATGATGAGGTTTAATACAATTGTGAAAAAAAAAAAAAATGTCAAAAACACCATAGGGCTCAAGGAGTTAAGGATGACTTATCTGTGCTTAGGTAGGTAGGTATGGAAAAAGGTTAGAACAAAGTAAGGAAAACCAAAACCAAACTTTCGTAAAGAACCATATTGTGAAAATAATAATGGGCTGTACTTTCAAAATGAAATTTTGTTTTGTTCAAATTATTCTGTAAAATACTCCCATTTGGTTTATTTGTGCAGGTTTGTGTGTAGTGGTGCGTGTTCCTGTGCATGGGGGCATCTGTGTGTGTGTGTGTGTGTGTGCGTGCGTGCGTGCGTGTGTGTGTGTGTGCATGCACAGCGGGGCTTGCTACTGTGGAATGGTAGCACATGAGCAAACAGCGGGGGGACAGAAACTCAGAGAGGGCCATATAGTGAGAATATTTTCTCTCTCTGCCAAGATTTTTAAATCAATATTGTGCATTTCTAAAGTGTTGCTCAGGTTTGAAACGGCACCATGGAAGCGGATCCACTGTGCTAATGCACCTCACAGACGTCTATTTCCTGCCATTACCAAAGGTGATGATAGAAGAGAGGCGAGAGAAAGGTGTAAGAGCTGTATCAGATGCAGAAAGAAGGCGCTGGTGTGAGAGATATATATCCATAAATCATACGATGACTGAAGGGAGTTTTAGGAGCTCAGGAGTAATGGAAGGAAACATAACATTAAGCTGAAGAGGCAAACTCAAGATTTCACATAGTGTGCAAAAAACAGTTGGCTTGCAGACAGGTGTGGTTTAAAGTCGGCACTGATCAGATGGAAAACCATCTCTGCTGTCACAGCATATTTCTGTGGGAACTCTCGTGGAAAATCCTCTACCTCTATATTTCAATTTTCTATCAGGACCACTTTCCGTTGTCTATTGGTAATAGCACTGTAAGATTCAGAGTGAGCCTTGTGGCCTTTTCTGGCGTAAATGCGAAGTAAGATTTGGTGTGAGTCTTTAGGCCTCCTCTGGTGTAAAAGTCTTTAAGATTCAATGCAAATTTTTATGTAAATGCTTTGCTGTCACAAATGAGAGGTACTTCACAAGTAATCAAGGACCATTGCTGACATATGGATACCCATTGTTTTCAAGATTTTCAAAATTTTACATCAACACATTTATTGTTATGTTCCAAGGAGTAGTTACTAGGGGTGTGCAGAGACCTCATTATCTGTATCTGTATCTGTTCATCCAACAAAATTATCTGTATCTGTATCTGTATTCGGATAGAAGACTGGAAGTGGGCGTGGTTTATACAGGAAGTCACGTAAAATCAGGCAAATGTTGTATTTTCTAACCTAATATTCATTGGCAATGCAATGCCATATAATTAATTATGAAATATATTTCCACATCCTCATACTGTACTTTTCATCTGTCTCTCTTTTTTTTTTTCTTATTAACTAAACTAAGTTTTATGAACTGTCTGAACCCGCCCCCCCCCCCCCCCCCCCCCCCCCTTTAACTGGGGTATATTGAACAATCAGAAACAGAAAAAAATGTTTTATAAATCGAAAGATTCTGTTTTACATTGGAAATAGAAACTATTTACAGTAAAGATATATAGAGACATATCTTTCAGTTGAAGGGAATAATCTTAAATTTCAATGATGCCGCATGTCTTGATGTGTTAACATTACTGCAGTTCGCCAGGGAAACGTGAATTACAACAGTAATTACATAACAGTAATGGCCTACATTAACTTTTTTTGCCTGTTTTATTTTTATTTATTTTTATTTTTTTTTCTAAACTAAGTTTGGATAGACTGCAAACCATCTGATGTCCTCATAGTTTCCCTTGGTGGCAACTGATACCGTGAATGGATCTCGTGTTTATTATAGCCAATCTATGACTGATACATCCAGCATGTTACATCTTAATCGGATGAATATTGACTGAAATACAAGGTAAAACGTCGGTTTTTTCAATATTTCGACTGGGTTTTTTTTTTTTTTTAAATGGAGGAAATTAACACATACAGCTAAATACTACAGGTTCTAAGCTTGATTTTGATGTATAGGTTGCGAGGTTTTGAAAGAAATCCAGCTGCCACACCAGGCTTGTGTCTCGCTAGCTCCCGCACATTCTTCTCGATGCGAGAGTTTGCCTGAGTGATAGCCGGGAATGGTCAGCTCTCAGCCCGCTGCCTGCTGTGCACTGACTCGATGGGGGCGACTACAGAATATAGCGAACACTTTTCAATAATGTGTAGGAAATTAAACGACTAGTTAGTGAAATCATAATCCTATGCTGCAAACAGAATGGGCATTTTTGTCTAGTGGCCATCCACAATGATATGAATCGATTTGAAGAAACATAATGGCTGATGCATAGAACTTATTTATTAAACGTTTTGCAGCGCAGTGGCTCAAAGTTTGTTGGTGTGTAACTGCATTGTGCTAGTATGCCTGAATATGTATGACTATGTTTATGGGTGTGTATAGATGTGTGTGCGTGCATTAGCTTGTGTGTGCGTGTGTGTGCCTGTTCCTGTGCTTTTGCTCATGTTTGTACAAATTTGGTCTTGTGTGTAGCATGTGTGCTCATGAGTTGAAATGTGTACAGTTACTGTGTTATCTGTGTGTGTGTGTGTGTTTCTGTGTGTGTGTCTGTGATACCGTAGCCAGGCTCCTGCTACCCTGCTGGATGCAGTCATCGGTTCACTAAGCTCAAATAAAAGAGAGTTCTTATCCTGCAGATCTGTTTCAGGATATTAAATGCATTTTACAGCTTTGACATGAAATTCCTTTCAGGTTGATTTAAACCGTTCGCAAATGGGAGTCCTGTCCTGAGATCTTAAAATGAAAAACATTTTGTCCCTTTGCGGTAAAGCAGTAAAAAATGTAAATATTCCCGGGCTAGCCTGTAATATTCCGCTGCCAGGCAGGCCGCTGCATATTTTATCAGACAATTTGTATAACTTAACCTCAGAGTCAACGGGATGAGGTTTTCTCATCGATTCTGTGCTTTGAAGTCGGAGTTGCTGGAAATAAAAAAGTGAGTGATATCAGATGTCCACACTGGTGTTTGAAGCGGTAAAAGAACAGAAAGGATAAAGCGCGTGATTTGTGCGTGAGGAGAGGGAATGTGGCAGCTGAACGCTGCCTCGCACCTGCACACACTAATTATGATGTCATTTTAGGACATGTTTTCCGGTTGACCCCCCCATCTGTGTGATTCAGGGCAGGCAAGTTTCGGGGGGGGGGGGGGGGGGGGGGGGGGGAGCGTGATTGGCAGGGAGCTGGTATCCCTCAGTTTGACCCCCCCACTTTTGAAAAGCACCAGCACCTCTTTACATGGATCAGTTCCAAAATTCAACTCGCAGCAAGAGCCAGAGCCAATGCTGTGGCAAGATTATAGCAACGTTAAAACAACGAGAAGTGTCAGGGACCCTGTCAGATGTGTTGTGACATCACTGTGAGGTAGAAGTCTAGTTTAGTCTATTTGACACATAACAATGCAGCTTTTCTGTTATATGTAAGTTTAAATGCAATTCTGCAGTATGGTGATTTCAATTTTCAACTTTTCTGTTTAAAATTATTTTCTTAACCACTTACTGAAAATTTAACTTTAGAACAAAATAACCCCTCATCTTAGCAAACATCTCCAGATGCACTTTGAAAACAACTAAAACGAGGATAAAAAATAATTATCTTGACTCAAGCACCTTTCTGTGCAATAATGAGCAGTACTTAATGAGGTCATAATGAACTCACAATGGCACTGTACCAGCTATGAGATTGAACTCTATCTCTCCAGCCTGTCCTTATTGGTCTTCTCATTGGGGTTGAGCAGTTAATCCCCTGATGTCCTTATCACCACCGTTAACATAATGTCCCAACCTTGCAAGAATAATGTGTCTCTCCTTTCTCTCTGCCCCTGTTGTTGGATAGAAGTAGGATGGAGAAAGGAGGTGAAAGTGTCCGTGTGTTGGGTGTGTTACTGTGGGGGAAGGTCAAACCCTAGTATGAGGAGACAGCATTGAGGTGAAGAATATACCCTGTATCCTGCTATCCTTACAAAAGACTGTTACTGGTTGTGGGATCAGTCCTCGCTGCTTTTTATGCTTGAATAGATTCCTAAAAATCCCCCAGCTTCTACGCACAATATCAAATACATTACAGTTACAGCATTAGTATAATTTATTTATTTTCCAGAAGAATGTCGGCTTGACTTAATATAAGCCTGGATAAGGTGAAATTACAGTATAGCACATTGACTTTGTGCAGGTACCGAGAATGTCAGATTGTGATACAGCATATCGACTGAGTTAAAGTAATGAGAAAGTCATTTCATAATGCAGCATATTGATTCTGAACAAGTAATGAGAATCTCAAGACAGATTGCAGTGCTGCTTTTGACTCAGGTATAAGTCCTTTACTGTTAAGTCAGGTCCTTGCATAGCCTTAAGAGTTCACATAGTTCTTAAGAGCCTGATTTAGAGGGTACAGATTACATTAGATTTATAGAGTGTAGATGTACTTTTCTGTTGGTTGGCGGGAGTCCTGAATTTGAAAGACACACACACACACACGCATGCACACACTCTCTCACACACCCACAATATATATACACTCAGTGGCCATTTAGGTTTACCTATGTAGTACTGTGTAGGACCACCTTTTGCCTCCAGAACAGCCTGTAGTGCAGAAAATCCCAGGAGGGTAGCGTTTGGCACTAACAATCATACCACAGTAAAAGTCACTTAAAATCACCCATTCTTGTGAGGGAGTTGGAGTTTCGGGAGACCAACCGCGACTGAACAGGGGGGTTCTTTAAGCTATTAACTAGAGGTAAAATAGCCACAAAGTCTCAAGAGACAAGGGAAAGGAAAACAATACTCCTTAGGGAGAGTATCCCAAAGAAAAGCTCTACACAACCCACGTACTGGGTAAAAAAGAACTAAAGCTTAAGGAGTATGAAAATAAAACAAAACTGCCGGAGCAGAAAACGGGGCAACTCAAAGAAAACAGACCTCGAACCGAGGCTGAAAAAGTAAAACCCTAAAGAAAGAATACTGAGCTTAGATTGTGGCACTAACTTGTTGCCAACAATCTAAAAAAGCTAAAGACTGATGTGCTAATTTTATAGCCACAACAATCCAATATCGCAACTCAATCCTATACCTTTACCTTTACCTTTACCTTTACCTTTACCTTTACCTTTACCTTTACCTTTACCTTTACCTTTACCTTTACCTTTACCTTTACCTTTACCTTTACCTTTACCTTTACCTTTACCTTTACCTTTACCTTTACCTTTACCTTTACCTTTACCTCGCTTGACAGAATACCGGCTTTCGTGCAACATAAGTGACACTGAAGCAAAGCTTATCGGCTTGCTCAGGGTTTAAATAGAACACCAACAGGTGCAAATTGTAAAAGGAAATTTGCACGTGTATAATTCAATCAACTCAATGGCCGTAATAACTGAAGAAAAGGTGCATGAAAAAACCAATGGCCGTAATAACTGAAGAAAAGGCGCAGGAAGGAAAAGAAATGGTGGCATCAGCCAAAACCATGACAATTCTAACGTTGGTCTGAACAGCAATTGAACCTCTTCTGCATGCTTTATATATTGAGTCGCAGTCACGATTCAGTGTTTGGGGGAACAGGCTATTTTCGTTAATGAGCAGACATACCTAATTAAGGGGCCCTGAGAGTGTATACTGTATGTATAAATATGTGAATAGGGAGTGTTCCCTCTTTCCCCGCATGTGTGCAAGTTACGAACGGGAGAAGTCATAAGTTACTATCAACCGGTGATTCAATACTTACATTTTTACGGTTCCTGCAACTCTTGATTTGTTGAATTTAAAATTGCAGACGCAGGGGAACGTCGGGTGGGAAGGTGACACCAACCCCAGAGGTACAGTGGAGTGAGAAATTACCCACTCTTCCTTACGAGTGGGAGCAGGCTGGGCTGGGAGGGAGGGAGGCCATGTAGGCAGAGTAGATGTAAAAAGACTGCCTTAATGATGGGCCTCGAAAACCCAGAGCCGACATAAACCCGTATAAACCACATAGTTGATTGCACAAAGCTGAGAAGTGTGTCTGAACCCCCTTTTTGAGAGAATCATAAATAAATAAAGGTGGAAATTTGAAACACACGCCGTGTCCCACTAACTCCGAATGAAACCTTCTGGAATAGAGCCCCGGGTTGGTGGAATTTCTGCATTCACCGGCGGCGTTTATTTTTGTAACGGTCTGAACGTCATCCTGGTTCCTGATAAGCGTGGCCTGGAGTGTGTGTGTGTGTGGTGAGGGGAGTGGGGTTGATGGAGGGAGGAAGTAGTGGGGGGGGGGATACAGTAGGTAGAGGAAAAGAAAGAAAAAAGCACCTTCTTTGTGCTCCTTCACTGAAATGAAAAGCATGTTGTTTGAGCTGTGGTTTAAACTAGAAGAGGAAGGCAAGGTGAGGATCTACTGCCACCTCAGGCTTTGTCAGACCAACTCAATCACCTGCTGTACTCCCACTTATCCACGTATCCCAGCATCCCACTCAGTAACTCGGTTCTGCTTTGTACTAATAGATACTTGCCCAGTCTGAGCAATTTTGCCCCCCTCAACCTCTCTCCTGCTTAAACAATGTGAAGTACCCTTACAAAACATTTCCTCTCTTTAAAATACCACTACCATTACACCACCTCCATCTCTCTCTCCCTTAAAAACTAGATAGTACCATTAAAATAATTTCCTCTCTCTTTAAAATACACTGAGGTGATGCCATTACAACCCCCCCCTCTGCCCTTAAAACAGTGTGAGATCATGTAATGCTCCTTCTCTCTTGTCTCGTTACTTCCTCTCACCGTGAGGGAATCATGACTCAGGCCTATGCTCTGATCCTTGTAGGTATGCCCCTCCCTCCTCTACATTTCCAAATCTCTTACCCAGTGCAAATTGATCCTAGATCAGCTGTCAGCTGCTGGAATCAGAAAGTCGCGTCTGTCAGCAAGCGACAGGGACACTGGCAACAGGCTCCAACCAGCGCTCCAATCGTATTCCGGTGTTGGTTGTCTCCGGGGTACTCCAGGAAACAAATACAAACACTCTTCCCTTTCATATCTCACCTTCAAGCCCCCAGTGTCCTGCCCTCTCCTGACCCTCATACACACTCCCTGAGTAACGTTAGTGTCCGACACCTCAATCTTCTCATCCTGCTGACGACTCGCTTCGGCACATCGATGTCAGGAAGGAAATGCCACTGTCCTGGGATCCATCCCCCTGCACCCTCCCCAATGCAAACACACACACCAGACGCACAGGCACCTCTGTGAAAGTCACCTAGTATGGACCAGCTATGGGGATGTGTTTCAATCCCAAAGGGAGGATAAGGGGGAATTCCCAATTTCCCGGAAGCTCCACTGGGACAAACACCCCGCAATGCCTCCAGCCATTTTATGAGGGAGAGAGAAGCCACACACTCACCAGAGAGACTCACCACACACACTTTCACACACACTCTCCTCTCTCTCTCTCTGTCTCTTTCTCTCTCTCTCTGTCACACACACACACACACACACACAGTACAGCACAGTAAATACCCTGTGGAAACTGTGAGTCAGAGAGCAGGCATTCTATGCGTGTTTCACATGTCTGTTTTTTTGTTATTTTGATAGAGGCAGACACCTACAGTGTTGGGCTCCACACTCCATCACTGTGAAGTCAAAACATGTCTACCTCTGTGGCCAACAGACAATATACCCTGGGGTTTATTACCTGTTTGTTCAAGGAGGAACCCGCTGTCTTCCTCTATTCCATCTGAACATATTTTACAGTATTTTATGAATTTATGAAATTACTGTGTACTGAAATAAGGTGGATGGCTTATGGACAGTAGTACTATGTGTTCAATGTCGTGTTGTCTACTATTTGTGTTTTAATAACAACAACAACAATAATAATAATAATAATAATAATAATAATAATAATAATAGAGCAGGTGCTTCCATTACAGCAGTGCTCAGCTGTACTTCAGTTCTCAATGGCAGGTAGGATAGCCCCAATCACGCCTCAGGAGAGTCTCTGATCCTGTGGTCTAAACCTAGAGTGAGTGCCCAGCTCCGCAGGCACTGGACAGGCTGCCAGGTTTTCTCTGGCAAACAGCGCTGAAAATGAGCCCCCCACGCCAACTCTGGCTGCGTCATTAAGTCAGGATGGTGCAGAATTCATCATTTTCCCACAGTCCTCTGAACGTCTTCTAGGCGACAAAACTTATCGTCTTTCAGGGATGATAGGTGATCCGCAATCCGCTGACAAGCCACTACCACCACCAGTGTTTCCATCCAACCAATTAACCACGAGGACCCTCTCCTGAGGAACATTTTTAGATGTAGGAAATGATAAAAAAATTTTTTGTAAAAAAACATGGTCTTTTGTGTCTGATTTACAGGATCGCGAGTAACGTGTTTGGGGGAACAATAAAAAAACGTGTCCGCTGTCCTGTTAGCTTGCTTCCTTGATGATCTCACAGCCTCGTTAATTCCATTTTGCTGTCCTGGCAGGTTTGCGTGATAAAACCTTTAATTAAGAAGCCACATTGCTGCGTCAAGCTTTTTCTCGTCCCTAGTTTTTATCTTATTTTTTTTTCTCCATGCCTTTCCGTGCCGCCCCCCATTATCTTTTAGGTGCCATTTAAGTCATTCTATCTCTGTTCCTGGAGCTGATCTTGGATCAGTTCTGAAGAAAGTCAAAGCGACTTCACACCACTCAGGCACCGCCCCACCCCCCCCTCCCCCCGGAGAAACAGGCCCGCTAACACTTAATGTTATCACAGCTTGTCCGCGACGTCGCGGCTATGGTGAGAAAACGCTACTCTCGAGCCAGGAAAGCGCCGGCTCCGCTCTAGAAATAGCCGGTGTTGACAGAGCCGTGCCGCGCGGGGTCCACTCCGCGAGTCAATTATTCATCTGCTTGACGGGCGCGCAGTTGGTCGGGGGAACAGCGCTCGCGAGCCAGGACGACCTCGGTCCTATCGAGGCGTCGGCACCAATCTGCCTGCCGGATCTATTTTGGTGCCGACGGAAACGAAAAAAAGGAATTGGATCAATATTACGAGGATGCTGTGCGGATTTCCTTTTTTTTTCCCCCTCAGACTTATCTCCGTCTGCTAGCGAACTCTGAGAGGCGGCGCAGTATGTTCTGCGTCTGTTACGGTAAACAATCGATGGCCGCCAGACTGGGTACAGACCGAGCCTGCGAGGGCCTGGATTTGGGAACGTATGACAGATGAGGAGACGGAGAGAACATGACCGTGACCTCTCGGGACGGCGGGAGGGCTCGGACACGGCGGGCCGTGCGCGGCGATGATGAAGGTGACGGGCTGCCGGACGTGGGGTCCTGGGCTAGCAAGCAGCCAGCGCCCAGGAACAACATCAATATCCTGAGGAGACAGGAAGTAGGAAGGACACAGAAGAGATGGAGAGGATGAATACAGCAACTGTGGCATACACTGCCAGCCTAAATTCATTCATTCAAAACTTTAAATCTTTGAACACACTGTTCGTTTTCAAGATCGCAGCCTGAAAATAATTGAAAAATATTCTGTTTGAGTGATAAAAAGCAACACCATTATCTGTTTGATAAGTGAAGGACAAATTCCATAAGTGAAGGTCTGGCACACACACACACACACACACACACACACAAATGTAGTCACAAACATGTATGCACGCACACACACACACCCAAATGTGCACACAAAGTTGCCAAACCACTTTTCCCTACAACACAAATTTGAGCGACAGAAAACCCATCCATCCCTTGAGAGAAATCACACCTCACCCAAAAACTGTTTGATAATTCAACCCATGAGGTATCCACAACAAACAGATTTGAAGGAAAATATCTTGAGGCAATAGTGCAGGGAAATGTAGTTTTGGTTTTTAACAGGTTGAAGTTGTTGATACCCTTGAGCTGATTGGTACTTGGATAGGACCAGAATGGTGTAATTGATTGCTGGATAGAGGACAACACAGACATCGAATAACACTTCAGGCTGATCACTATCCAAGAAACCACCTTTAAAAATAAACACTTTAACTCCTGTAGCACCACAATCACTGCGTAAATGGAGAACTTTGTAGCTTGTATTTGTGTACAATAAACTGATACCCCTTTTATTACTGAGACTGTAGGAATCAGTTGCATTGTACCAATTGAGAATCTAAATTGTAAATAATACAATGTTGAAGAGTCCATTTTGTGAGTACAATTGTCATGTGGTTTAAATCCAGGCTTCAGTGAAAGTCAGACCTGATGAGGTGTGGGTGGTGGGGGTGCAGTCCTCCCCCCCCAGACTGCAGTTATTAAAACATATTGATCAGAATATGATACAGGGCTCAGTTAGTAATCTCTACAGGGGACCTTTTAAACTAGCCAATGTTATGGGCCTAACGCATCATTCATTTCCATTTCATTTAAATAAAAATGCGGGCTAGTCATATTCCCATAGCTGCATATCTATTTTACTGCACAGGATGCTGCCGGTCCTTTTTTAATCGCATTGACTGCACTTGATCCTGTTATGTGAATACTCTTTAGTTAAGTGCTTCATGTCAAAACAGTCTGGAGCATAACCAGGCACTGGGAAGCAGACTGTAACATTCTCTTAACGTGAAGGGCGTGCAACTTAAGTTCACCGCTGCTGCAAGTTGATGGTTGACTACTGATGAGAATAAAATTCTTCAAATCTGACGTGTGCTAAAAGCACATTTTCAAAAGACTGAAATGATTATTTAAACCTTGTCATTGATATGTGATTCAATTTGAATATTTAGTTCAACCACTAATCATGTTTCTGACACCTACTAATCTAGAGTGACATCTTCAACTTTCTCTCGTATGTAATTGTGTGATTTAAGTGTCTGTTGATGAACGGTGAGACTTAGTGCTTGCATTACTTTGATATGCGGTAGGTACTCATGATCAATCTGGGTGGCCTTGTGTATCACAGAACCAACCTAGTATTATGGAAACATTTGGCCATTTCACTAAATCCAATTTATTTCACAGAATTAATTTCGTTCTTTCATGAAAATGCCTATCTTGAAAAGTGTATGTAACACAGAGAACCCTGATTCATTCCTTGACCCAGTTTCAGAAAAATTTCTCAAATACCCTTTCCACTTTTAAAGATAGTCTAGCTGATGGCAGTCACCTACGAGAACCCATTTAAAAGCATATAACATACACCATTTTTATACAAAACAGACAGGGCAGGTATTCATCACATAAATGCGCTAAGAAAAGCTTCTGTGACTGGAAACATGTTTCTATGCTATATGTATGGTACAGGGAAGCATGTTGGTGATGTAGCTCAACTCAGGACCTGCCCTGACCTGGTCATGTAGCTCAGTGCAGGACCAGCCCTGACCTGGTGATGTAGCTCAGTGCAGGACCAACCCTGACCTGGTCATGTAGCTCAGTGCAGGACCAGCCCCGACTAGGTCATGTAGCTCAGTGCAGGACCAGCCCTGACCTTGTCATGTAGCTCAGTGCAGGACCAGCCCTGACCTGGTCATGTAGCTCAGTTCAGCTGAGGACCGGCCCTGACCTGGTGATGTAGCTCAGCTAAATGGTAAATGGACTGCATTTATATAGCGCTTTTATCCAAAGCGCTTTACAATTGATGCCTCTCATTCGCCAGAGCAGTTAGGGGTTAGGGGTTAGGTGTCTTGCTCAAGGACACTTCGACACGCCCAGGGCGGGGTTTGAACCGGCAACCCTCCGACTGCCAGACAATCGGTCTTACCTCCTGAGCTATGTCGCCCCACAGCTCAGCTTACACATGACGCTGTGAGGCATCTCCCTAATGGTTAGTATTTAGTAAAACTTCTTATTCTCTCTATCCTGCCAAAATGTACTATTCAAAGGCATAACACTTCACCTCTGTTTCCTTAGATAATTAACATCACTGCAGCAGAGGGTATTACAGCGAGCAACATGCTGACACAAGCAACATCTCCCAAACTGGTAAAATCTCAGCGTACTGACTCGATCAAGAGCAGCTTCACCCTCCGCAACAGCGTTGATCAAAGTGCGTTTAAGACAACGTTTCTTTGGCCAAACACTCCCGACTCTTTGAAGCCCTGGATTGTCCAGGATAAATCCACCATTCTAATCTCAGTATTCTGAATCTGCATTTTTATTTCAACATAGCAAAAAAAAAATGGGGGAAGGAAAAAAAAAAAAAAACATTCCAGATGCGTGATGTTTGTGATACGCTTGGTACCGATACGGATGAGCAGAGGGATGCAGCTGCAGGTACAGATGGGAAGAGAGAGAGAAAGTTTTGAAAATCAACTGCCACATTTTGTTTGTTCCTCGCCCGTGCATAGCGGGGAAGCGTGCGCACTCGTTCTTCACGCACCAGATAAGCATCGCAAGCCGTTTCGAGCGCAGCCGGGCTCAAGGTGGCCTTCTGTCTGCCTGTCCATCTGAGGCAGCGGGCAGACTTGGGACGGTCCCTTTCTCTTCCGCAATTAGCGTGGCCAGATGGAAGAACCGCAAGCTCATTTAATGGTCAGTTTAGCTAATGCAATAATAGCAACACGGAACCCCTGCTAATGAACACCTCCTTGCCTTGATTTGGTCCAGCGAATCCATTTCAGGCTCCCCTAATGAGAAACCGCATGCCTCGTCGCCATGGCGTGCATAAGAGGGGTAATTGTACTTTCAAGGATGTGTTGCTCCCTCAAGACAAAAGGCCAAATGTAGGGGAAAAGAGGGAGGGAAGAATAGATGGTATTTTAAAAGCATGCTTGCTACATCTTGGATATGAGGTGCATTGTTTACTCCAAATTCCACAAATTATGCATGTATTATACTCCCTCTGTCCTAATGCACACACACACACACACACCCCCACACTAGTCCATCTAAAATTCATTAATCCACAAATGAAATGTATTAAACACGCTGTATTTTCTACATCCAAATTCAGTCACCAAATGTGATCTGACACAAGCTTGTACTACATCTTGCACTCAACCATTTCACAGTAGAGGCGAGAAACGTGACTAAATTACTGTCCAGTCAAAATTGAATAAATACAAAAATCACATTCCTTAAGATCGGGTTTACCATTGACAACATTTCAAAATTCAAATTGTTGCGTAAATAAATGACATTTTGTTAAACATTGGCTGTAGTTAGTCCTCCACAAGAAATTTCTTTAATTCACTGTAAATGTTGGAGTCCCAAACAAAACTTCCACGTGTTCAGATATGTTCGTCATTGATATGGTTTTGAAGATGGACATCTTACTTCATTGGAACATGTGATGACAAGCTGCAATTTAATGTAATACTGGTGTTCTACTGTTATAAAATTTTCTTGTTTAATGACAGAAATATGCCTGTTTTTCTCCTTCAATGGTAGATGCTTCTGTTCATTGGTTAGTGTGATATGACAATTCTTTTGGTTTTGTGCTGTTTAACCTAAAACAGTCTAGTGTTGCACATTATGTTCTTTGGTATATATGGCACATTGGATTTCCACTAGTTGGTTATTTTATTATTTGTCAGTTACAACAAGGTTCTGTGTTGCCATCATTAAGCCGTTAAGCTGTAATCCTATTCTTCTTCTTCTTCTTTGTCATATTATTATTATTATTATTATTATTATTATTATTGGGGCTTCATAACATACAAACAGTGCTAGTCTGTCAATATGTGTCTCCTGAACATAATAGCCGGGTGTATAAGGGTCATAGCCATGCATGAATGCTCAAGATTTTCTGTCTCTGTGACCTCGGGGAGGTGTGGGACTGAGCAGGTCTCCCAGTGGGTGTCGGACATGTTTCCGTCGAAAGGTCAAGTGCTCGCCGTGTCCTGTTTCTTCTTTTCTTTCGCGACGTCTGGAATCTGCAGCGCGTAGCGAATTCACGCGCGGTCCGCTAACCGCCTCCGTCGCGCGGGTCTCAAAGAGGCGCCACCCAGCGTATCTGCTCTCTGTCACAGAGCCTGCTACATGAGACAGCAGATAACGGGACCCGGGCCAAGACGTTTCATGAGCAGGCAAGAAAACATTTGAGGAGGGGAAAAAAGACAGGAAAGCACAGAGCCCCCAGGCGTAGTTTTTTTTTGCTGGGAAATTCTCCCGCTGTACACATGCCAGAGGGGGGCAACTTTGAGGTGAGAACATGAGAACATAACAACACATAATGATAAGAACAGGACATTCAGCCCGTCTAGGTTTGTCACGTACCTATAGTCTACAGAGTATAGCACTATATCAACTCTGACACCTCAAGGGCCTTTGCATCCGCTTCATGACCTACACTAGCAAACTGTTCCATGCAACTTTCTGAAAAAACAAAACAAAAAGCTAAAAAACTTCCTGATATAGTTGTGATGCGGGATTTTGAAATGTTTTTATTTATTTATTATTCTTGTTTTAAAATGGTCGTTTTACACACAGATGCAAAGAGGGAGCAGACAGTGAGGACAGATTTAGAACATGGTCTAGACTGAGAGCCTGCCTTTGCTACACCCATCTAGCCAATAGCGCGCTATCCCAAGATTAGATGCCCCTCCCAACAAAACAGTGATCAGTCAGCAGGTGGTTAATTACAAACACAGTGAACAGACTGACCGTACACGGCAAGGTGTCATGCTGTCTAAGCCTTCATTTGATCATATTAAGTGAAGACAGTGAATGCAAGGCAACATACGTTTAAAATGAATACATAAATCTGATTTATTTTCGGTAACTACATGAGGTTTGCCATCTTTTCTCGTTCGATTCGCCAGGGCTGATTATTGTTAGTCATCACGGCATCCTTATGTGACAAAGCTTTTGAGTGTGAGGGTTGGCTCTGAGACAGAACAGGGATGGAGGCAGACAGACACCTCCAGTCTCACACACTGGGTGATATTTTTTCTTTTTTCAGGAAAAAAAAAAACGGCATTAACCAGCTAATGGCTTTTTTTTCAGAATGTCTTTTTTTGCCCTAACATTAAGGACAAGCCCAGGTTATCTGAAGGGAAGGCATATGAGCGCAATCAAAGAGCCCATTTGGATTTAACAGGTGTTGTGGTTGCCTGTTAAAGCTCCAATTCCGTACCCTCTGGCATTTAAACCTTAATTACTTCAGTAAACACCCGGTAAATACTCAGCTATCTTTATATGTACACAATAAATTCCAAGCATGTCTTGGTAAACACCTGTATGTGTTATATAAGTACAGTAGCCCTGTAAGAAAATAATAATTTAATGTTGTAAGCATACAGTGAATATTTCAGTCTTTGGACAGCTACAAAGACAAATTGTACATAATAATACATTTCCACTGTACTACTGCAATAAATATTAGGTTATATGTAAAAAAAAAATTTTAAATGCTCAAATTCACTCATGTGAATCATAGATGGCAATAACTACATATGCAGCATGCCCAGATTTCCAGAATTATTTTTCCATGGAGAATCTACAGGGTGTTTCGTGATTGTGTGTGTGTGTGTGATTGTGTGTATGTGTGTGTATATACTATATATAGTTTGTGTGTTTGTCCATGCATCTATGTGTGTTGTCAATGCATTTTTGTACAGTATATGCAATATTTTAGCCAATGTGAAATATGAAAATCTTGAACTGCTCAAAATGTAATTTCTATATACTCAACGGAGTTAAATGCATCTATAACTGTAGCACAGAAATGTATAAGCCAGGGAGAGGAGAGGACCAGGACAGGTGCAACTCCCTGCACATCACATGTCCTGTTATGTCACAATGGAGATGTGACATTATCGGTGATGTCACAGAGCTGGAGGGATATAGGCTGTGTCCAAATGAAATCAAACTTCTACGCAACTTGTTTGGACATGGCCAGAAGCAGGAGAGTACACTGAGTTCCTGTTTCAGTCCCTCTCGTCATTAATAACTCAAGTGTCTGTCAGTTATTTTCAGGCAGGAAAAGTGTGGCACGTTTCCACAGATGCTGCCAGCCTCTGAACACAGATGTGGTTTTCACCACTGTTAGCAGACGAGTCCTACAGCACGATCTGTATATTTGTCCTTTTCCTTCCTGGCTTTTTAAAACCATTTTTTCCCAAAGGTTTTGATTATTGTGCTATGGCTCCAATTTGTAGGAAATGTGGGAGGTTAAAAAAAGATGTTAAATGTGTGGCCAGGAAAAACAAAAAAGAAATAAAATAACAGCAGGGTTTCACGGCTAACAGACCTGGAGTTTTTGCGTACAGATGTCTGCTGTGTTTCAAGTCTTGGGGTAACTGAATGTTTGATATTCCTGTGCACTCCACCCAGGGCTCTGTATGTGGAGCCTTCAAAACAAATGATTGATTGGGGTTTTCTCCGCAACAAGTGATGGAATAGCAAGTTACTGCAAGTTCCTCAATATTGGGCAGAGATATCATGCGCCATCTAGCAACTGTGGGTTCCATGGGGAATGAAGCCTTTTTTGACCAGCCTTAGCTATTTTATTTTTATTATTATTATTTATTTTTTGTTTATTTCTGATAGATAGATGAGTTATTAAAACCCTACTGCTGTATTAAAATAACGTTTCAAAAAATTAATTGGGAGCAATTAATTACTGGGTCCCAAGTTAACAGTTCTCAGGTGAAATGAAGTCACAAGTTTTCAATTTCAGGCATTGGATCCCTAATTCTCAATGGCAGTTTTTATTTATTTATTATTATTTTTTTTTTACAAACTGTGAGCAATTGAATTGAAGTAGACAGATAGCAAGTCTGCCTTCTTGCCTGCATGGGAGTATATGGACTACCATTATTTCACTCTACTATAAGGTACTGTAGTTTGCATACAATTTACAGCAGCCCCATTGCTAATGGCGGGCAGGAGGGGGCCAGGCTCATAGCACGTTGGGAAAAAAAAAAAAAAAAAAAAAAAAAAAAAAATATATATATATATATATCTGGTATTTTTAATCTAAACACAACTGCCCTATTCAGAATATTTTCCACCCAGCCCATTTAAACAACTTAAATCACCACAATGACATTCATGTTTTCTTTCTGTTTCATTTCTGATCCATTTCGATTTAGCAATCAAGTACAGCAAACGTGTCTGTTCCATTTGTTTAGGCTCAGGCACACGTCCGTTGGGCTCATATCCATGTGCCACATGATGTTACATCATGCTCGAGCCACGAGTATTCCTCTTTAATATGAATTTTAAACATATTGAGCACAAGATAAAATTGTGTTTGATGCGTATCTCTTTAATTTAAAATGCTTTTCATTAAATCATTTTCATTAGGAATTCCAACTTTTTGAGATTGATTTGGCGGCACACCTGCAGTACACACACATATGGTCCACTCCGACACACAGGGCACAGGCTATAGGTCGGAATTGATGCTGTAGATAAATAAACATTTCTAAATACATTCATTTATAAAATTTTAAACCCATCCCTTGACAAAACATGTTTTCACACTTATTAAATATATTATTCTATAGATTTTCAGAAGAATATTTGGAAGTTGGAAATGCACTGGCATGCCTCCAAGAAACTTGACAATCTTGTCATATTCTATATTTAAGTAAACTGTCTGTGTGACAACTTTTGATATCTTACATATAATATAAAGACATGCTTCCCCAAGGAATACATTATCAGTGAAGACCCACATTTTCAATCTTCAGTTACATTAAAGGCTAAACTGAGATGCATATCCATTTTTGCTCCCTGTAGGGGACAATGGTCTATTGTCTTAATCTCCAGAACCATATATTCTACTTTGCTTAAACCTACACCATGAGGGGAAATCTATAAAAATAAAATACATAATATTTATATATTATTATATATTTAGATATTTTATATTTAGTTTTAGTTTTTTATTAATACATTTTCACTGCAACATATTTTTGTCATTCGAGACACTTGTAGTATGTCAAAAAATTACAATAAAAAAAAATCTGCTGTGTCTCAGGAGGATAAATTAAAAAGTCTCCTTTAGGCTTGACTTGAACACACACTGGAATAAACTCTGTGGCCTGCCAAACATTAACAATACAGGAAAGCAGTGCCAGAAATATGCTAAAAATGATGCTAAAACATACTAACCCGCAAAATCAATGCAGATTTAAAAAATAGAATTAAAAAAAATTAGCTATTAGCTAAATAACAACAACAACATGTATCCACCCACCTGGGCAGTGAACTGGGATTATATAAGGGGTGCTAATAATTGATGGGAAACAGCTGGGAGCTGTGTTATCATTCTATCACTACAAGAGGCTTATGACCCCCCCCCCCCCCCCGCCCACCCCAACCACCCCCCTGCTCCGACCCTAACCCAAGCCATGATGCCGTTTCTGAGCTCCTGTTATATATGTTTTACACATCTCCCCCCATTCAGATGGCGCACTCTGAACCAACCTTTATGACTGACCACATTACTGTTTTCCCGAAGTTGCTTATGACTCTACAAGCCGTAGTTTAACAGAAGCTCTCATTGGAGCCGCTCTCTAGCAGCGTGTTGTATGAGCTGAGGCTAACGGGTTAAGCCGTTGCCGGGTAGATTCGGTCGCAGCTCCTCTGTAGCTGAGCGCTGCGTGGCGCCCACGTTAACGGGTTAAGCTGCTGCTCGGTTTGAGTTTTTGTGGAAGCGCTATCGCGACTGTGTGCTGCATGGGCCGATGTTAATCAGTACAGGAAGTGGGATGGGTGGGAGTTCAGTCCGCTATTGATTTTACTCAGTTTAAGACACAAGGGTTTCTCCTCAGGAAACAGCCGTGGTAATTAATCCTTCCTGTCCTGAGTGCCAGACTTTAGGATTAATAGAACGCTTAGAGTTCCTTTTGTCCCGTTTTAAGAAAAGGAATAGTGGACCAAAAAGCAAAAAAAATAAAAATAAAAAACGAGATGAAAGTCAAAACTGTAACTTGCGTCCTTTAGCAAAAAAATAATAATAAAACAAAAATAAAAACATTTTTATGAAGTGTAAAGGAGTGCCTGCACACTGGGGGCGAGGGACATCTGCTTGGTCCGCGCTTTGTGGCGTTTGACGCTGCCGCATCTGTCTCCGAACAGAGGGACGGGCAGGACGAGCGTGCGAGCGCCCCCCCCCCCCCCCCCGTCGCCGTGCGGCCGGGGCGGTCCGGCGGTCCCGTGGGACGGCTGGGGGAGGCGGGCCCAGATGCTCACCTGCTGTTCGGCACGGCGAGGCGAGGCAGCGTGCAGTCCGCTAAATCGGCATCGCGGGGTGGGGGGGGCGGGGGGGGGAGTGCGAGCAGCGGTGCTGAGGAATGAGCGCGTGCGACTTCTCTCCGCAGCGGGAATGTGTGGGAGCGCGTTCGCTTCTGAGGTAATTAATGATTTTTAAAATGGTGGTGTTTCTGAAGAACAGAAAAAGAAAAGGATGTCGCTGGTTATTCTCTCTTCTGTTGGGTGCTTGTTTGCGAAGAGCCGGCAGTTCTCTTATCAGGAGTTCCTCAGCTGTGCTGTGGCAGTAAATTAAAGAAAGCTCATTCTTTCTCTTTCCTTTTGTCTTTGCAAAGCTCAGCGCTTCAGCTGTGATTTCTCCTGGGATGAAGACATGCACATGCATGCTCACACACACACACACACACACACACATGCACACGCACATGAGCATGCACATGCACACACACATGCACACATACGCACATGCACACGCACAGAACAAAAGCAGAAAAGCGGGAAGTAACCCAGGCTTAGTGACTAGTTTTGTGACCATTTGTGACAGTCTAGTGGTTCTGAGATGTTTTACCTGGAAATTCAATAGCAGTCAGCATGCAAATGATCAAAACCAGCTCAACCCCAATGTGAACTGCTGGGTCAGCCCTGTAACATAAGGGTTGGGGAATGGGACATCCCAATGGGAACATGCAGAAAGATGTTGGTTCCAGTGCCTCATGGGAAAACTGCATTTGCTCCCTTGAGCTACATCCATCACAGCAGAATCAATTAATAAACCATCTGTTTAGACAGATTGTTAACACTGAACATCAATATTTTCCTCTTCAGTTTTAGACAAAGTGAACGATCCTCCTCAAGCCCAAGGCTAAGCAGATAAGCTTGCAGAGAAAACCCTTTCTCTTGGTTTAGTGCAGTTTTACCAGGTGATGCAAGTTAGTTCCCCTTATACCTTAATAGTTTGCACTGAGAACGTTTTAGCATTTTCAGTTGATCTATGATCAACGATACTGGAAACTTTTGGAAAATGCACAAACACAAATGCACAAACTTAACTATGAGAAGTTGCAATGAAGACAGAATCGATGCACATCACAATGCTAAACACAAGAGATTTTTAAAATGTATTTTTTATGCATGTTTACTGTACAAATTTGAACCAGTTGAGAGAAGAAAGTTCCCATAAAAAAACATATACACAGCACCATTTTCTTCCCCCTGTTACTCTTTCTTTCTTAATTTGGCTTTTACCACAAACTATAGCCATTATTTTAGACGTGTGTCACATCCCCTTGTTGTAAATTTTACACTAATTTGTCCAAAGGCTTTAATATGAATTTTGTTATTTTTATTATTTTTTTCTTCACAATCACAGCATGAGCCCTGCGTGACGCTTAGCACTTTCTCAAGTGCACTTAAACATTCACATTCCTGTCTTGACCAAGAGAATGTCATCTTGATTACAGCTTTCAAACTATTGCACACAATTTTTTCCCCCCCAATTTAGTGGCGTCTGAAAGAATAACATCTCATACTTTCCCATTCTCCCAAATTAGTCACTCCAGAAAGTGCTTTAGCACGCACTGAAATGTGCTATTGTTTACATCCAATCTAACTCCAGAATCCTCTGGAAATTCCAAAGCTGCAATGCATTACTGACTCCCTACCTAACATGTGAACACGCTGTTGTGCCAAGTCAAAGTCAATTATCTGCGTTTAGGCAGACGCTGACTCTGAAGAGCGCCTGCCGACTGCAGTAAGTGTGCAAGCAGTAAAGAGAAACCTCAACCTCCTCCAGAGGCCAAGGTACTCCCTCTTTCCAGAAGCCTCAGTTTAAAGAGACAAAGAGGCCTCTTTAATGGTTTCCCATTTACTATTGGCCAGCATGTTATCATTTTATAAGTTATAAGATTACAAGCATTCAGCTATATTTTAAAATTTGAATTACATTTTTTAATTACATTAACTGATTTTTATTCCAATCTAGATATACAGTTACAAACTATATTTGGCTTGGTCCAGTAGTATAGCTAAAATACTACATTCTTATTTCCAATAGACAGAAGAAGTGCCAGTAGTAGGACTGGTAGTGGTAGTAGTGGTGGTGGTTTTTACAAACACAATGATAAGGGAAATAAGTAAGAAAAAAAGGAAATTAGAAAAAATTAAAATTAATAAATAACAGTGAACAATGAACTTCGTTCACTGATTTTTTTCAGAAACTACAGATTTTCATTGATGGACAATTATGTTTTTTTGGGGGGGGGGCTACTTATGCAGTATATGCAATCAATCCCTGCTGCATGCCATGGCAAATTAGGGGCTGGAATGCAGGAGCCATTTATGAAATTATGTTGTGATTATTATTATAATGGTGTTATTATCATATATCATTCTTATGTTGATAATGGTGCAGGGTTAGGTTGTTTCAAGTTATGCCTCCCTGTAGTGTCATCATATGGAATGTTGGGTGTTTATAAAGACGGAGTAGAGGAGGTACTAGGGTGGAGCAAGGCAGGTGGGAGGCTGCAAGGCTCTGCCTCTGCTTCACTCACAGGTTTTTCCATTTTCATTTAATAGAGCCTCAGTTTTTTTTTCTGGAATGTTCACGGATGACGTATCTTTCTAGTCTAGTGATTTCATTGATAATTAATATATTTGATAATAATTACCAAAATGACAAAATAAAATCAAACAAATATATTTTGCGTGTTGGGTAAGTTGAGGTGTTTTAACTGTTGAAACACTTGTGTTTGGTATTCAGAGTGCCGGGTGCTGGTGTTAAACGGTGAAAACTGCTGGGTTCGAAAAATTAAACAAATTTCATGTAGTCCTCACCTTGCTGACACTCCATTTTGTACTGTGTACAAAACGAAGGACTACAGTGCATTGTACAGTCTAAAAATACCCGCATGAACAGATGATAATGAATTCTTTATAAAAGCATGTGTAAAAAAATGTGTAGTGTATATATAAAAAAAGATTCTCAAATCAGTGAGCCACGTGAATTACTGAGTGATGGCACTGCGACACAAAAAAAGATTTATGGCTCATATTAGTAAGGCTGCTAATTAATAAACCTAACTACACCTAAAGCCAAACAATTTAGCTACTTAATTTCAGAAGCTCAAGTTCAACGTTATTGTTCATCAGAAACATACTGTATATCTTTTTGCAGTCAAAAGGGACTTATGGACTATTTAAATACTACTTATGGAGAGTATTTATGGACTAATTACAGTAAATGTAAAGTAAATGACATAATGTAACCTGTGATCCTCAAGTCTAATCATATAACGCCCTTTTTAGTTAAGTATAATTCTCTGCAGAATATAATGCACAGAGTGTTTTATTGCAACTAAAAACTGTTTAATTGATAACAGATAACGTTGTGGAACTAAAGAGTCACACATGGAAGTTTTTCATGGAAACTTAATGTGATGCCTTGGGAGTTGAATGGAAGGATTTATCTGTTCACTTTGAACATTTGCAGCAAATTTTCTCTACATCCCATATTCTGTGAGATGGATTGTTGCAATTGTCAAGGAAACCGCTGAAAGATGGCAAGTTTCTTGAGAGAAGAAAAAAGAAGAAAAAACAAACACATTTGTCTTGGCCTTTTCAACCATCTGTGGTTTGCAGTGGTAATTGAGTGTGGGTGGAGAGAGACACATTTCACATTTATGTGTGTGTGTGTGTGTATGCGTGGGTGTGTGTATGTGTGTGTGTGCGCGTGTGTGTGTGTGTGAAAGAGAGAGAGAGAGACTCGGGCTGGTTTGTGGGGAGTCTGCTTGCCTGCACAGGAAGGGGAGATGAGCTGACTCTGAACATCTGGATCGCTGTGTTGAAACCATGGCGTTCCACTCTGGGTACATCAGGAAACTAATGAGAGAGAGCATTGTGTCAGATCCCCCCCACACCACCCCCCCACACACACCACCCCTCGGCCCCCCATGTGCTGTAGTGGAAGATCTTTAATCATGACTTACCTCCAAGAAACCTTCTTCTTCTTCTTCTTCTACTTTTTATTAATAATAGTAGTTAGCCATAGTAGTTGTAGTAGCAGAAGTAGTAGTGGTTATGGTGTAAATTGTAGTAGTAGCAGTATTTTCTTAGCAGAAGCATCTAACATGGCTGACATACTGTAGACCTTATTTTACATGACTCTCCATTTATTTGTTGCTTTACACCCCATAGTTTTTATCTAAAGGTATTGAGGCACATTACTTAACAGCAGTGTCCCCACTGGGATCCCAACCCCTTTACATTTATCTTAAGAAAAAAAGTTAACAGCACTATTTAAAAAGGACTAGAGCTCAGAAAAACAAATCAATAGAAGCGAGATTTTGAAAGAGCTTTTGTGTGTTTTCTTCTGTAGCTGGAATGCACTGTGATAGTGTCCAATTTATTTAATCTAGAACAATACTTTGGGGAGAGCGTAGCAGGTAGTGAGATGTGTGCCTTTGCCTCCTCTCTCCCTCTTATAAAACTTCACACTTAAAATGTTTTTTGTTTCTTTTTTTTTGCCATTACTCGGATCAAAGGCACTGAGCGTGATCGATCCGTTCCAAAGACTTTCAGACCCTTTTTGAGTTCAGCTCCAAGCGAAGCACTCAAGGTACCTGGAAGCCACGGGGTCAGGAGCACGCGGGGCCCACTAGAAGTGACATCGATCGGCTATCGACTGCTCTGATCAATGGCCGCTTGGAACAGGACATAGAGCGGTCAAGGACATTCTTCTCACACTCTTTGATGGTTCCCTCGGTGTATTATGGTTCCCAACTGATGCGTGCGAGGTTGCAGCCGTACCACTCCAAAAAGCACTGATACAATGCCTCAAAGACACCGTAAGAACGCATTACGCTTTTTCTTTGCACATCTGTTGACTTAAACTTCTGCCATCACCAGGAGGACTGTTGAGGGAAACAGCTCAGGTGCTGAAGTAGGAACGGTTTATTTACTCGGCTGCGGGAAGAGGAGGAGGAGAAGGAGGAGAGGAGAGAGGCGTAGGTTGTTAATGGCTCATTCGTGACTGGCCTCCATTGTTATTCTGTCTGTCTCTGGAGGCATGGAGCCAGTTTGCTCCGAGGGCAGTTGCAATGGGCCGGGATGGAGATCACAGCAACACAAACAAACGCCCTCCGCGAGCACGTAGGGATGTCTGAGTAACGGCACCCCGCTTTGCCGAGGAGGAGAGACGGAGCCGTACCGGACCTAGGTAAAGAAAGCCTGATCGCTGGGAAACATCAAATCTGCGAGCCACATGAATTCCCGAGAGTGATGGCAGTGTGACTAAAAGAAGAATTATAGTTCATATTTGTAAGACTGATACTAGTAAACCTAATTACACCTAAAGCCAAATAATTTAGCTACGTAATTTCAGAAGCTATGTACAAAATTATTGTCAGTATTATCAGTAGCATATATTTTTTTGCAGTCAAAAGGGACTTATTCATGATCTAATTACATAAGTAAATGACATAATGTAACCTGTGACCCTGAAGATAAAATCGTACAATGACTTTTTTAGTTAAGTGTAATTCCTCACAGAATATAATACAGTGTTTAATTGCCTATGCAGTAAAACAGGACTCACCCCCCTCCGCCCCCCCCCCCCCCCCCCCCCCACACACACACACACACCTGTGCAAGCCTGGTTTGTACCTGCAGAGTGGGTTTTTCTAGAACACATAAGAGTACCACTTAGCTGTGAACCAAGCTGCACCCATTTCTGCTGTTGCACTCCTGGAAGCTTGGTGTCTAAGCTTGTGTCCTTCCCACTGATTCTGAGCTTTCTGAGCCAAACCAGGCCTCTTCGTATGAGACACACATATGAAAAAAATATCATAAAATTATCACCCCCCCAAAAAAGTTGATAAACGGCTTATTTTTTCTGTTTACCAACATAGCATGGTGGTTTCGTCATACGGGGCTTTGGGCCAGTTTTATTACCTGTTAATGTATGACACATTGATGGCACATAGAGCAGGATCAGCATTGTTCCGAAAACCAAAAAGACAAAAAGTAGACAGGTTCCATGACGTGTCCCCTGTATGAAACATATCGTATGTAACGTTTGTGTAAGAATGGTACATTTGTCTGATCACTGTTAGTCACCAGCAGTTTTTGTGTTCGATTTGAACAGTATTGTGATGAGGCACCCATTTTACGCAGTTCAAATTGCACATCTGCTGTGCATCTGCACATAGGACTGATGAATTTCTCTTTAGCCTGTTAAAGAAATGATGCGGAATGCAGTCCCACTGCTCTTGAGGAGACTTAACAGGCAAAAGTCTAATCATTGGGCTCCTGTGTGGTGTTTCAGTAGACATATACACTGTACAAACAGTCAAACGCTTGCACACACACGTGCACACCACACATATACAGTATGTACACATATACACACACTCTCTCTCTTACGTCCACATCCTTGCCGACATATAATACACACATACAAATGCACATCCTCCCTCCCATATACACACAAAAAAATGCACATACACATGTACAAACTCTCTCACATTATATGCACACACACTCTCTCTCTCTATCACACACGCGCACACACATGCACAAACTCTCTCACATTATACACACACTCTCTCCATCACACACACACACATCAAGGCTTTAATCTTCCTTTTCCTCTTCCTCCTGACATTCGTTTCATCTTTGATGGCATTCCTGTCCCCGTGCTCTTTCACTCTACCTACCCCACTATGGCCGCCCTCCACTGGCCATAATCCGGCAGCCATGTTTATTACCCGCCTTTCAGGGCGGTGAGTTGGCGTGAGCACGAGCTTCCTTCCTGCAGAAATGGGCTAGGGATGAGCGGAGATTTGATTTGAGATTTCCGAGCTGTTCTTATGAAAATTTAAGCAAGCGCAGAACACGCCGACTCATCGGTTTTTGCGGCTACCAGACACGGAAGACGTCAGCATGATGTCGGGTGTCAGGGAATTCTCAAAGCAATGACAAAGGGACAACTTCTCGATTGACTTCAATGTGGAAAACATTGATCAGTGGATCAGGGATCAGTGGATATCTAATGGCTGTCTTCCTCTAGTCCACAGTTCCTGTACTTGCTCTCAACTACACCACATGCATACAGCCCTCTCTTTTCATACACGCACACACTGTTGGATTTCTGAGGATGCCTCAGATCTGTGATCTGCTTTGATGTCCTGCGTAGCTCATGCCTGCAAATAAACATATTTCGAACAACAAGAATTGAGTTGTTTTTTTTTTTCTGTATTAAAATGGCTTTCAAATATTTATAGAGACAAATACATTTTGTCAGACAAGCCAGGGGAGGATAAGACACAAACACCAATCTCAGCATCTTCAAGAGGCTAGAGACAAGACAGTTTACACACAAACAGAATACGTGCTGATGTCAGAACACAGCAGCTTTTTATACATTCCTCCCAGGGTCTGCATTTCATTCATTTCAATGTTTTATTTATGTTGTATACCATACACAGTACAGGCTCACTCAATCTCAAAGCTCTATCTCTGTGTATAAAAATATATTTATCCGAGATCATTTTCCACTAACAATACTATCATCTGATTGGTTTGAGCAACTTTTGGGCAGTGTTGAGTTGTACAGTAGGTCAGCACTTGATTTGGCTTGAATTGCCACCTGCAATTCGAGCTCTGCCTGCACAAGATTATGATTCATCAAAATTTGCAAAGAATTAGCCCGTTAGCGATTAGAATTAGCTTATTAGCAAGGCGCATCCCCAGAAGCTGGGTAGGTGTACCTCACATTAGTGTCCACCTGTTCAGGCTCATCGTACCGTGAGCTTATGAACAATGCGGTCAGGCTCCTAGTACTGTACGGCTAGCAGACCTGACAACTTAATCAGCCTAAGATAGCAGATGGCGTACATGCCATCCCAGCTCAACCGTGCTGGCCACTATTCCTCAAGGGTGGCGGCACCAAGCAAACTTATAATTATCCAATTACATGAATTATTCTTAACCACTTTCCAGACCTGACATCACTGTTCTGAGTGGGAGTGTTGAAGAGGGGCATGGTAATTCAGAAGGTTACTCATGCTTATTCTGTGAGGGGAGGGGAATGGGGGTTGGAGGGTTGGAGATGGTCTTTTCTTCTTCACTCTAGTTTATTTTTAAAGCGGTGGAAGGGAGGGAGTGAGACAGCAGGAGAAGAGGGGGAAAGGTAAATGTCATGCAAAGTGAACAGGACAGCTTTCTTCCAGGAAACAAAAGCTCTCCATGATCACATCCCCTCTACCATTGCCACAGGCTGTCTCCCTAACAGCTTAAAGGGGAACTGACCCTGAAAAACACAACTTCGTACAGTATGTTCTGCCTTACAGTCTGAATAATTGATTCTACCTGAATTATATTCGCCAAAACACAGAATCTGTGTCTGTAAAAGACCATTTGAAGTGATGATGTCATTGGGATACAACTCATATTTTTATAATTTAAGTCAAAGTAGGTGTGTTTTTAATTCTGTAATTCTGAAAAATGGAAACACATTAAGATATAGCTACAGTAGGTGACATTACATTACAGGATAAGAGCAGACGCTCTTATCCAGAGCGACGTACAACAAGTGCATTAGTTCAAGGTGCAGAGGTGCAAAAGAAATACACTAGAGTGAAGTAAAGATCGTAGTGCCAGAAGTGACCATATAGATCAGGAATCCAACCCTGTAGGGTAACCTGTTCAGCAAACAAACAATCCTGCCAAGTACAAACTAGCACTGAAATCACATTTGCCTAATCAGAATCAGACAAAAACAATCCTGCCAAAAAAAACTAACGTGATCGTATTAGCCTAACTAGGTACATTGAGCTAAACTATAGGCTAGGGAGGGGTGGGGAGAGGTGCAGCCTGAAGAGATGAGTCTTTAGTCTGCGTTTGAAGGTAGTCAGATTCTCTGCTGTTCTGACTGCCATGGGGAGGTCATTCCACCAGTGAGGGGCCAGGACAGACAGCAGACACGAGCGGGAAGTACAGACACGAAGAGGGGGAGGTGCCAAGCGTCCAGAGGTGGCAGAACGGAGAGGTCTGGCTGGTGTGTAGGGTCTGATGATCCTCTGGATGTATCCTGGTGCTGACCCCTTAGCTGCCTGGTATGCAAGCACCAAGGTCTTAAATTTGATGCGAGCCATAACAGGCAGCCAGTGGAGGTCAATGAGCAGGGGGGTGACATGGGAATGTCTGGGGAGGTTGTAGACCAGACACGCTGCAGCATTCTGGATGAGCTGCAGGGGTCTGATGGCGGATGCTGGCAGACCAGCCAGCACCGAGTTGCAGTAGTCCAGGCGGGACAGGACCATCGCTTGAACCAGGAGCTGGGTTGCGTAGGTGGTGAGGAAGGGGTGGATTCTCCAGATGTTGTACAGGAAGAACCTGCACGTTCGACTCATCGCCGTGATGTTCTGGGAGAGGGACAGTCTGTTGTCCATCACCACTCCGAGGTTTTTTGGGGTGGGTGATGATGACACCACGGTGTCCCCTAGGGAAAAGGTTTATGTTATTTATGATTTTACTGAAGCTTTGACATTTATTTTAGTTTTAATTTAGATATATCCATGTGCCATCACTGGTTGGGATGTGGTACTATACATTATTTATTGTTGGCAAAGTACTATATATGACATTTAAAAAGAGATTAATTGTTCTTAAATTGAGTACCAAGATATTAAATACTGATTTTGACGAGACCCTCTTTTGAACAGGGTATTAGATGTGTTACCTGTTGGACATACATGAAATGGTTTGGTTTCCACCACCAATAGCGCTTGTGACTGTTTACTTCTCAGTACCTAGTCATGTTATAATGGAACTCCGGAAAGCAATCTGGCACTTGTTGACACTGTACAGGACTCAGATGAAATTCAGCTGAATTCCATTTGCAGAGTTCAAAGAAGATGCCTGAGCAAGCATTTATCTGTATATCGTGTGTCTTCTTTGGTACATAATGTCTCTGAAATGTGGAAGTTTTGGCCATAAAATAGAAGAAATGGCCTGTGGTGCTCATTTTAATAAGCAATATGCAGAAACACCTGAATGTGTTATTTTCCTCCTTCCCTTGTTGATATGGGTTGATATTGTTGATGAGACATATCTCATGAACAGAAACCTTGCTCCTAGAGAGAAAGAGAGAGAGAGAGAGAGATAATCTCCTTTTTTATAATTATTTTTGTATACTTTTCTTAATTATTGTTAAATATGCACTGTTTCACCTAATTTACATATGACATTACACATGCTGATATACACAAATATCACACACACGCACACACAAGATGTATTCTGTTTATATGTTTATTCTGTTTGTGTACTCATGCTTTGGCAAATATATATATATATATATACACATCATGCCAATAAAGCTCATTTGAATTTGAGAGAGAGAGAGAGAGAGAGAGAGAGCGAGAGAGAGAGAGAGAGAGAGATTTCCAGTAAAAAAAAACTTCTAAAACTGCTAATACATTCCGTCCTTAAAAAATGGCCTTTTCCTCTGTCCTCCACTTTCTGGGAGCAGTGATGAAGTGGTAGAATTCCTTTTCTGACCTTCACAACAGCAGGGACAGAGATAGGGCAGGAACTAAAGCAGCTGGGAATCTGTCTTCAGGAGACCTGCGGTTCTGAGAGGCTGCTGTTCTCTGCCCGTCTCTATTGTGTGGCGTGCGGGGTCCCTGGCACAGTGCAGTGCCTCTGGCCCAGCAGTGGGCACGTGACTTCACTGCCGTGATGCGAGCAGCTGTCCCTGCCTCGCTCACCCAGGGCCATATTATGCTTGCACCCCCCCCCCCCCCCCATGTCTCCTGGCTCTCCTTCTGAGGGTTTGGCCATCTGATCTGATCAGTTTAAACATGCCCCCACCCACCACTCACCTCTGGCCAGCCCTGCAATCACATGGGGCTGACCCATTGTGAGCTTTTATTGTAACAGACATGATGGACAGTGTTTGTGTCCATGGTAGTGTGATGATATAGGATAACGTGGAACAACTATAACAACAATAACAACAATAATAATAATAATCTTATTAAATAATGATTGTCAAGCACATCGCAGTGTAGACAAATTGCAGCAGCAAAGTGTTTACGCAAAACTGCATAAAAATACAGGACCCAGAAGAGTATATGGAGCACAACCTGAAACAGACTCAAATATGTACAGTCTCTGTCTGTAAAAGACTGCCAAGAAAAAAATGACCACTTTTTTGGATGACAAATGACAACATATTTGGAGATACAGATGGCAGAAGGGCACCTTGCATGTTCAAAATTCGACTGGGGTGACAGATACACCCCTGGCCCTTTCTACCCATTTTATTTTTGAAAATATCTCCTTTGCTGTCTGCTTGCTTCTCACTGTCATACCACAGGCTCCCACAACCTTCTCAGACATATTGTGGCTTGCAAATGAAACAAACCAGACTACCAAATTCAAAGTCAAAACCAGTCAAACCTAAGGAAAAACAGACTCAGTAAAACACAACTAGAAAGTCTGCAGAGTAGAACTAGGCTTTTCACCAATTTCAAGGTTGCAGGATTCAATCCTATGTGGGGCACTGCCATTCTACCAATTTGGGTAAAAGGTGCTACCCCGACTGGCTTCAGCAAACGTCTGGCTGCATAAAGTAATACAGTGCAAACTGTGATCCAAGGAATCTATTATGGATAGGCAAACGCATTTCCTATAAAGAAAGAGCATACGTGTGTTTGTTAGTTAACAACCATCTTTGAATCAGTCTGAGGGCCAAGCATAAATTCCTAATTCATTAAGTGTTCCTGCAAAAAAAACTGATTGAGAGCGCTGACGCTGGTCATCGAAAGAGCGTGTTCTCCACGGGTCGCCCTGTTTGTTCGGCTCAGAGATGTCACAGCTGGAGAGACATTGTGCTCATTACCGATGCCTTGTTATGGAAACGGGCACTCGAATCTGTTCAAACACTCGGGGAGACACAGGGCTGCGCGCGAACGCCGGAGTCGATGAGAGCCTATTACGCTGAAGAATACTTTGCGGTGCCATAACAGGGGCTTGATTCCCGACAGATGAAAAATTCATACTGTTCTACTGGCGAGGCAGAGTGAATCAAAGGAAGATTAACAAGCAGCGACGTGGCTCGCAGGAATCAGATCAATTCATCTCTGAATTCCAATGGTTTAAAAATATCCTCCTCATTTATTTTGCACGGGCGTTCCGCCCCCCCCCCCCAGCAGTATCACCACAAGGTGACTGTCTGTCTGTAGGATTATGCTTTTTTTTCTTCTTTCGTTCTTCTTTTTTCCCCTTGGGCCAAAATGAATCTTTTTTTGAACCCAGGTGAATGTACGACCCTTTGATTCCGGACACTAAGGAAGATTCATTGTGGAAGATCGTGCTTCGATTTCATACCCATAACACATAAATGCTGCTGAAATTCATATGAAATTACTCTACACTTAGCACAGGCTTTCATTATGAATAGGCATAACAATGTTTATGCGGGATAAATACTGAGATCAGTGTTATAGCAGGGAAGTAGGTGCAGCATAAGGGTTGTTGAGACTAATTGGAATGTTATGTTTTTTCCTTCTCCTCATCAGGCTTAACTCTCCATAACAGTGGGTAACAGCAGAGTGGGAGTGGTCTTGCTCTTGGATACCTGTAGTAAAACTCCAAAAGCTTCAGGACTGCAGATAAAGTCGTGTACATTCCGTTGCCTACACAATTCATGGTAGCCACACTAATACTTTCCACGATTAAATGTGATAGAAATACATCTATTAATAAATAAATATTTGAGCTGGCCTTGCTCTGCTGCAAGGACATTTCCCTCCTATGCGCTTTAAATTCATGAGTCTGGGAAATGACATAAAAATAAAATAAAAAACTGCCTCATAAATGAGAGAGTATGCAATAAAAAAAATAAAAAAAACTTATTGTTTCCAGATTTTGCATCATAAGATGTATATGCTCTTTTTTGGCAAGGCATAACGGTTCCTAATTCATTCAATTTATTAAACCTGCTATGCATTACACAAATTAATTCTTTCGTGAGTAACACAAGACATGCTGGATATGAATACACATTGGGGAACATGTAAGCCTCTAAACTTAATGGATATAAGTGGCATCAGACAAGGGCATTTGCTCTGTTCCTCAGAGAGAACAGCACGGTACAGTTTAATAATGGTAATAGCTCTTAACTGCTGCAAGCAGGGGGCAGGAAAGAAATGTTTTTTTTCTGCATCAGGCTGATAGAAATGGGAAGAGAGAGACAGGCACATTGACCCAGCTTGAGAGAGCGAGAGAGAAAGGGGGAGAGAGCATTGACTTTTTCAAGTGGAATTGATCTATTTCTTACTGATTGACTGACTTACATACTCATTCTGTCAGCCAGTTACTCTTTTACTGACTCACTTATGACCTTACTAACATTCTTGTTTCTCTAGTTTTACTCATTTTCTTACTTTCTCTTTCTCATGTACTTACTTTCCCACTTGCATACTTACTCACACACTTATTTGCTTATTCACTCCCTCAAGTCTCAGTCAAAGTCACATTACCTAGGGTGGGCCTACATTACACAGCATGACCCGTTTTCAGGTTTTGCTATTATCTATTATGCGGCTGCTCATCATATTCCTTTCCTGAGGGGTACTTACCGATTCCCCCATCCCAGAAAACCGCACATTCGGAACCGCGGAGCGCGCCTCACAGCGAGTGAGGTCATTAACCTGGAACCCCAAACACGGCGAGCGGAGCGCGGCAACCGCGAGCCGTCCGTATCCCACAATGCCGTCTGCGCGTCCTCTGCGCCCCCGGGCCCGCTCACGGGCGGCTGCAATCTGAATTATTGAATGCAGCAGAATTGCTGCTAGATGCAGTTTTATGGAAATGCCAATGGCCTTTGACAGGGGAGTTTATATTGATGACAGCCGTAATTCAGTGACTTACAGCCCTGTCGCCGTGGAAAATTGATACAATATGTATTTACAGGTGCGGAAAAAAAGCCCAGACATCCGATCGACCTGCCATAAACCCGGTGCAGCGAGAGAGCGGCCGCTATGAAACCCGTGTTAGCGTTGTTAAACTCTATTGACTGACAGCTGATTTCAACACCGTCTGGAAAATGTCAAGCAAAGCAATAAATTGGGTTCTTTTCCTACAGCCTGCTAGCACTCCAATACAGAATTTCACCATTGAAATTATTGATAAAATGTTTTTTACCTGTACTTTCAGACTTAGCCAGGGATGTCTGGTTGGGGTAGGGGCTGTGGGGATGGGGGTGTGACTTCCACCTGCCCTATGAGTTAGATTCACAAGCTCTAACTGAGAGAGGTCTCACCCACAAAACCACAGGCCAGGGTAATAGAGTTTCGATTGCTAGGAAACCAGGCTCGCAGAGCCGGCTTGGGTCAAAACCGCTCGGTCAGTCAACACATTCACCGTCCCCACAGTAAGCACATTTAACCACTCAAGCCACACATCTCAGATTCCTGGTCACAGGGTTTCTGTATTTAAATGCCCTGAACGATACCCATTGTGGAGAGTGGTTCAGCTTGCCTGTAAGACAGCGGAGAGTTAGGTCTCTCTCTCTGTTATAACACAATATGGTTGAAGAGGTTAGTTACATGTAGCAATACATGTGAACATATGATCAGAGGTAAAATGGTCAGGAAATAAGTGGCATCACCAATTATTCAAGTGCTAAAAGCATTTTGAACCTCACTATTTTCATCTAAAAGTTAAAAAGGGATTGGTTGTAAACAAATAGCAACCAAACATAAAGTTCTGAGCAAGGGGAAGAAGGATATTTTATGTGACACTTGAAATCCAATGGGCAGTTTAATGTTCCAAAACCACATCATGCAGGATTATTTCATCGTGCCCATTCTCACAGCTACCAGCGGAAGACTTGGGATTCATGTGTGATGGTTGCGTGACGAAACAATGGAATAACAATGGAAAGCTGTCCTTGTTTTCTCATCATTGGATCAAAAGGATTTGTGAAGTAATCCCCAGAGTGAGGAAACCCCTTAAAGCAGAGATCCTGTGGATTCCTAGGATCAGTGGTGCAAACCCCTGATACAAAGGGACACATGGAAATTACCCTGTGGAATTGTGTTGAGGTTTTTTTTTTGTTTTTCTTTGTTCAGTCCAAAGCTGTATTATAATTTTAGCTGTGCAGAAATTTACATTCATTTGTGTATCTATGCCCTCGAGATGACAGTGCTTCTTAAATGAAGAATTATATTTTCAAATGAATTTTCTTCCTTCCAATGAACTTTATCTGTATTTTTATGAACATAATTTTGGGTTGGGTGGGGTTCACAATTTTTTTTTAAAACCGCTTATTTTTGTCCTCACAGAGGTCCTAAAACAACAATTTTTTAGATTGAAATCACACCAAACAATCCCGAGCTATGTAATTGCCATTGATTTAATCACTATGCAAGGATATCACAAGCTGGGATTTAATCAAAAGCACTTAGTTTACAGACTTGTGTTTTTTTTTTTTTTTTGCTTCAATCATCTTAATCACTTGTACTATTGAACCAGTATTTGCTCAGTGCAGAAACAAAAGCCAAGAAATTAGTTTGACCATTATAATGACCTGTCAAATTATTCAAATGTAGTACATTTACATATAATTAACCATTTAGAACTGCATAGAATTACATGATTCTGCCTGAAAAATGCTAAGATAAAGAAAGGAAACAGTTTAACCAATGTTTCAGTAAACTATAAATAACCCAAAAACAATGAAAATGTACAATTATAAGGTATAATTGTTTAAAAGAAAATGAAATGCACTTCATTATTAAATCATGTTTTTTCTGTCACCTAATTCCCACTACCAAGAAAGCATGTTTAACATTATTTTAATTGCAAGATGAAAGCTAGGAAGCTACTACATCTTTAGCTAGACTTGCCATTGAGCAATTCTCATTTGGCTATTTTTTTCTTATTTTCTACATAGTAAGATCTACAGTATACATATAACTATACTATGTATGTAAACTATTGTATATTTCTCATCATGCAGTCTTCTGCACACAGTAGTCACTGACACACCTATATCTGCCTCCTAAAGAGTGTTTCTGCTCTGTTGGACAGGTGTTCAGGGGTTTTTCTTCATTATGGTGAGGTATTTCTTGACCTGCCATGCCCTTTACAATTACTCAGCTCAGCAATGCTTTCTTTCTACTTACTGACGTTCCAAACAGTTGATTTTGGTAAGCCTAAGGGTTGGCCCATGTCTCTGACTGCTTTTTCTAATTTCTCAGCTTCATAATGGATTCTTTGACTTCCGTTGGCACAACTCTGCTCCTCATGTTGATAAACACCGATAACAGACTCCAAAGCAATCAAACGCCCAAAACCAAGCCAATACGCTGAAAGCGCTCTTGTAACCGCACGAAGGAAGCAATTGAACACACCTGACTAATCAGAAACAGCTGTGTCCCAAACATTATGGTGCCCTGAAGTGGGTGGCTATGCATGAAAAGTGCTGTAATTTCTACATAGTGAGACCAAAATCTAAAAGCTGAGAATCTGCACTTCCACCACATTAGATTTGTTGAATTATAATGCTAAAATTTTGGAGTACAGAGCCAAATGGTGATGAGTTGTTTTTTGGATACTGTAGAATCTTACTGTAGAATGCTTACATGGGTAATATATTTATATAGTACATTTATATAGACGTGTTGTTGTAACACTGAGTGTCACAGCCTGCTGCAGTTTTGCAAAGTAGCTCTCCAAAGTGGTTCTGTAAAGCAGCCACCCGGTGTTGCGAGATTACAGCTCATCTGACAATAATTTGAGGACTATTTCACCAAATTTTGCATTCAAAATGTAAAGTGACGGGAGATAAACACGTTTTCTGAGGCGGCTTGCAGCTTCATTATATAAATGATCAATTTTCCTCTCATTTCAGCCGACAAGCCTTAAATGGGTAGAGCCAGAAGAATGCACCCCCTTCACAGTGATCAAATAGAAATGAAATATGAGCCCTGAATCAGTACATACAGGAAATATTTGTAATAGAAAGGGGACTATTTTCAGCTCTATAATGACAACTTATATGGATATTTCCCAACAAATGCACACGCTTTTGATTTCACAGATGCTTTAATTTAATAGTTTGTCATAATTAAAGTCCCAATGCACTGAAAATGGAATTCCAGTGTCAGTATTTTTGTGGACCCGTGGGCATGTGGTTAACCAGAGTAAATTTACATTTTCCAGGGTGAGCAAAGGACAGGCCTGCCAAATATCTGAGATAAGCAGGTGCACAAGGAAGGTTTGAATACCTGCATATAAATCACATGTAACTTTGACATAAGTCAAATATGCTAAAGCATGAATTTTCAGAGTTGTGATTCGGGCCCTATGAGCATAATGCATACACTTCACATTCATCCAAAATTTTATCAATACAATTCGATTTTATTTGTATAGCACTTTTCACAGAGAACTGTCACAAAGACGCTTTACAGAGTAGCAAACTTGTTACTTAAGTATTATTTGGCTGAATTTGTTTTGCCCTTAAAGTGGCTAGGTACACTATATGGTCAAAAGCATGTGGACACCTGACATATAACGTCTCAAATGAGGTGTTGAGGTCAGGGCTCTGTGCAGGCCAGTCAAGTTCTTACACACCGTTCTCGACAAAACCATTTCTATAGGCTCGGGCTCATTGTCATATTGAAACAGGAAAGGGCTTTCTCAAACTGTTGGGGAAGCACAGAATTGTTTCAAATCTGATTGTATGCTGTGGCATTAAGTTTTGCCTTCACTGGAACAAGCCCAAACCATGAAAAACAGCCCCAGACCAAGAGGTGTCTGCATATTTTTTTGGTCATAAATATTTTATGTTTAATGTAGGCAGCTGACATTCATTCCCCAAATTCCTCCACCCTGGCATCACTGAGGTGGCGCAGTTCCCACCTATAAATATATATAGCTTATCCCCTATATATACATATATATATATATATATTTCAGCAGCACCAACAGTAATCGGCGTATCACATAACAGAAAAATGTAGGCCATGGCTACAGCATAGATCCAATTTTTGTCTTGATATTAGCCAACTAAAATAGATGGCTAAGCAATACAATCAAGGTAAATATAGCTATAAATAAAATCTGTCTACTTCCACTTCTGTCCTCCTGTGTTGGTACTTGTCTACACCAGTAGGCTGAGGAGCTGCCTTGCCTTGCAATTCTTTGTGTAAATTTTCTAAACACAGGTTGTAGATCCAACTTGCTAGCCTTACTGCGATAGCCTACTGACTAGCCTACTGACTACCTTGACAGTCTGTCTTGAAATACAGTGGTTGTACGGATGTAGCCTAGTTCTTGATTCATTTCAGTTCTGAACATGATCTCTCTGCAGAAGTCACAGTCACAGGAACTGTTAAAGAAAAGCTTAAATGCCCTGGCAACATCAGCAAAATTGGGCAGAAGGGAGTGGTGCATAAAATACAGCAGCTCAGCAAGATCTTAAATTGAGCCTGTTTTATTCTCCTTAATTTCTGACCTCAATGTGTTACAGAAAGAGATTAACTAGGAAACTCAGAGGACAACCCACTGCAGTGGAGGTACAGACAAGCTACCAGTGACTGTGCTTCATTAGTTCATGCAGTGGCTTCTCTGTCTGTAATTGATAGGAATAATGACTTTATATTTGTATTTTAGCTTTAGCTTGTTCAGGTAATGTTTTTTTGTTCCACCCCCTCCCCTCAGCTCTCCCTCCATACACATGCATGTGTGCTGACTGGCATCTGAGTACTGGAGAGAAAGGACAAAAGAGCTGAAAAAAACGTAGAGGAGTGCAGCGCATCATATCTCATTCGCAGGTAGAAAAGAAAACATTTCATCATCATAAATGTAAACAATGAACATTTTTATGTACAGTTATAGATTGTAGCAAGCACAATATTATTGCCAAAAATGATTGAGTTTGATGCAGTATTGCTGGCTAGGTAGTGGTGGGTAGTGTTTTTTATTTTATTTTTTTTAAAATCAGTATACATTAGTGTTGGCAAATTCAGAACTGGTAATTTTGGCAGATTTTTCTCTGCCAGTCTTGTTTAGTTTTTCTACTAGCTAGCGATTGCACACCCTCGCAGCATCCCTGCTCTGTTCTTATCTGTGTAGCCCCACCCTGCCTGCCCTGACAGCACTGTGCAACAGGATTGACAGGCAGGGAAGCCTCCTTTCAGAGAGCTGTCCTGATTGGTCTCCTTGCAGAGAGCTCTCCTGATTGGTTGTTAAGATTGAGGCACAGTGAAATTTGGAGTGGCAGAACCTGTGGCAGTCAGAGAGACTGGATTTTTTCTTGTAAGTTTTAATTTATTGATATATGTCAGGATGTGTAGGGAATTTAACCAAATATGAACAAAAGTATTCTAAAACAAACTTACATACTGCACCTTTATCATACTGGGTTAAACTACATTGTATTCGCTAGCCAGCTGGCTGTCAAGCTATATTAGCAGGATGAAATGTTTACAGAAGTAAATTTGCACTTGTGTGAACGGTGAGGACCTGGTACTTACCTGTGACCATGTGGTACTTACCCGTGGTGTGAATGGATCAAGCGTTGGTTGCATCCGTGCTCAATATTCCGTGTCACACCCAGGTTTTTTGTGTGAGAGGGGTGTTACTTGACCTATGTCACGACGGTGCTTTACTCACAGAGCCATGACACATTGACAGTACACAACTGATGAAAAGATTATCCAATGCAAAACAGATGTTCTCTCAAGAAAAAGACATCATCCAATGTAAAAAAAAAAGAGAACCTCCCAAGGAAAAAGTGATCCTCTAATGGAAAAAGGGATTATCTAATGCAAAAATGAGATCCTCTCTTGGAAATTAATCCACAGAAAAGTGCATTCTTGTTCATCTTGTTTCATAGCCTCGTTTATATTCATGAAAACTTGTATGTAAGTATGTCTACATCTGCTGATTACAGCTAATTTCACGACTTTGTAATTATGTTTCTGCTGCAACGTACATGGAGAGGAAGTATGCTTATGCTAACTATGGAGTAGTAAGCTTATGATAACTATGGAGTAGTTACAAAGGGGATAAACACAATGGAACAGTACATTTCTGGGCATGAAATTTGCCCAGCGGCATGATCTGGATAAAGGATTGGACATTCCAAACACTTACTACATATGTTAGGGTATTGTATATTTGTGACATGACTCCTAAAATCACAGTAGGGTGGGGCTTAATCCGCAGAATTGCAGATATTCTGGACTCTTCAAAGTTTATCCAACTTATTTGAAATATATAGTTTTATATCCATGAAATCAATAGTATGATAGTATGACTCAAATATGACCGCTGACTGAAAGAAACTGTGTGATAGCACCCTGCAATCTGAAACTTAAAAAACAGTTTAGGTGAAAGTTTGAATTCGAATGCATTTGCTCTAAATGCAACATGCAATTATATCGTTTGTTTAATTATGTAGAGCGGTACATGGTGGGAGAGGCTTTAAATAGTGTCTGTCTCCAGGAGTCGGCTGAAAGTACAAACCAATTGTCAAATACAGCTCTGAAGAAAAGAAAATAAGCAAAAAAGTGAGGATTAAGGCAAGGAGATGAAAGTTTTGAAATGAATTCATCTGCAGGTTTAGATTCCTGTGACATTATTTGTTTATTTCTTCCCAGTCTTCAAAAAGATGTGACTAAATAACCAAAACAGCAAAATATCTAAAACAGCTGTACAGGAAAATATGCCAGAAAGTAACTGAAGACTTATAAATAAAGAAGAAAAAAAAAAAAAGCTTTCAAATAACAGACCTCACCCAGGTATCTGTTTTTTGAAGGCACCATCTGTGAATTACATTAGGTCTAAATGACTAGAACAAGAACTACGGTGGCAGCAGGTATTAAATACGAGTGGTTATTAAACTAGAGCTTACTGCTCCTGTGCTTGATTAGACAGGAATTTGAGATACCTGTCTGTGGGGTATGTACACAAAGGGGTGGGGGGTGGGGGGAATCACATGAGACTAGGCTTTTACAAAACACTTCTTTTCAGCTTCTTTAGCAACACACTGCCACTAGTATGGCTTTCCTTGAACTATATTTCCAAATATTACGTTTAAATGAACATAACCATTTGCATTATGAAGTGAAAAAGTTGCAATGTGGTAGGGCGAAGGCCTGTCCCAAGGTCATCACATAATATTTACTTCTCTAGTCAACTGTGGATCTACAGTCTTCCAGTGTCATCTGCATATGAAATGCAATCCCCTGTTTTCATCACTATCAGTTAACACTAGAATGCCACACCAAGTCATTAGGCATTTTGGGTAAAACATTTCTAATAAGCCGTTAAAACAATGTGTTTCTCCATTCTTGACTTCTACTAAATATGTGGCCTTAAAAATCTGCCATAGTTAAATAGTCAGCAAAAACATTTTTAAAAAATCAATGTACACATTACTACTTGAGCCAGGCACTGTTTGCACTGGACTGTCCGTTTTTTTTTGAAGAAGAAGAAGAAGACCTTCGAAATGTCCGATGACCACATAAAAACTATCATACAAAGGCCTTTTGTTGACAATGCGTGAAACTAACCTGTATGATAATTCACACTGGTTTACAGTATCATAGCCAGGCCCAACCTTTTCCAGTTTGGAGTCAACTGGATAGAAATGGTATAAAGCTAATTTTGCAGAGACCTTCTTGGCTACAATTCAGATTATCTTTGCTGAGGCCATCATATACTACACTGTACACTTTACTTTGCATGAGAGTGTATTTCATGGCACAAAAGTGAATGTATGTGCAAGAAGTATTGGCGATGCTTCAGCATTTGGATGGAGATACACTACATCACTAAAAGTATCTGGGCACCCCTGAGGTTTTTTTTATGGATTTGGCTAGGCCCCTTAGTTCCAGTGAAGGAAAATCATAATTCTACAGCATACAATCACTTTCTAGATTATGCTATGCTTCCCCAACACTTTGGGGAAGGCCCTTTCCTGTCTCAGTATGACAACCATGACAGTATGGCTGAATGGAAGCAAATCCCCGCAGGAACGCTCAAACATCTAGTATAAAGCATTCCCAGAGGAGTGGAGGTTGTTATAGCAGCAAAGGGTGGACCAACTCCATATTAATGCCCATGATTTTGTTGAAATATGGCATTTATTCAAACATAGAAATAAATCTTGTATGTGCAGTGACATACTGGAGTTTTTTTTTAAGTTATGTGTTTTTACATACACAGCTTTCATCTTCCAAAATGTCTTGTAACATGCCTAAACACAAAAAGTGCATTATTTTTGCAGTAGAAAGTACTGCATGGACTAAGTGCATTGGTTATAATGTAAACGTTTAAAAGTAACACATGGCCACTATGTATTAGACTAATATACAGTAGGTCTAGTGTTAAGTGGAGTGGGCAAGCATACTGCAGTGGTAGAATGCTTAAATGAAAATGGCCTAATTACCAAATAAAAAAAAATAAAAAAATTGGTCATCAACAAAATTACATTAACTACTCTAATAGCTCAATTAAGTGCTGGGTAACAAAAAATATAGTCGGAAGGCTCTCAAAAACCAGGATTGCAGAACCCTGGACTTCATGCCGGAATGTTCCATCAAAATAAAGATGTGTTGAACATGGTAGGGAAAGGACAGATTGATCTTAATGCATTACATGCCTGTTGATTTGTACAACAACAAGTGTACTATGTTTTTGAAAAACACTTCCCCAGGAGAAAGGAGGTTCTTTAAGAAATAGAAAAAAGACATTTATAAACAAACAAACAAAGAAAAAGCAACGGAAATAACATTGCGTAGGAACTCTCCTCTGGTAACAGTGAATCAAAAGCACATAGTAGCTAACAGGAAGAAGTAGCCCACGTCTGTACTGGTCAATGAACACCTCAGGGAGAGACACTCCTTCATACATATGGGAGTAGGTTTGCAGAGACGGGGTGCAGCCTGTGCATGTCTGTATGTTTGTGTCTCTGTGTCTGAGCGTGGGTGTACATGTACGCCTATTAGGGGTGGAGGGAGATGCCTCAATTTGTATCTGTATTTGTTCAACAAACAAAGTTATTTGTATTTGTATTTCGATTAAAAACCGGTGGTAGGCATGGCATAAACTGACAGAAAATGAGCGTAACCCTGAAGACGTAAAAAAATCCCCAAAATCCATGATGTTTACCATCATAATCACTGGCACTGCTATGGTATTTGTATTCGGCACCATCCCTTGAGCGTACATATGTATTTGTGTCTGTGTGTGAGCGTGGGTGTGCGTATGTGCTTATGTGTGTGTTTGTGAAGAAACGGGCAGATGTGAACTCTTGCCTTAGTTACCTTGAGTCAAGCGCGTTGCTGTTCGTCTTGTGTGGCGCTCCAGTAGTTGACCATGGTTTTCCTGTTTGTGTGAGCAGACACACACTTATATATCATTAAACCTCCAGACCAGGAGGAGGTAATACCCATCAGCCCCTGACTGACAGACCTCCTGTCTTCAGTCTGATGCATGTTTTCCACAGTACACAGACATCAAGTCTGCTTCAAGTGATGGTTTGTTGGATGTAAACTGATGACGCAACATTGCTTATTTATACGTCTATAAAGAAAGGTGAGCTTAGGTAACACGTCATGATTAGTTTTTCCAGTTCTATTTTCTAGCCAAAACATTCCTATACTACATATCGGAGTGATCATAGGTTGGATAATCATGAGGGACTATGAGGAGAACGGCAAAGGTAAGTAAGTAAAATAAAAAATATCACCTAGGGAGTAGAAGAGGAGGATGAAAAGAGAATGAAGGAAAATAAGAACGGGCGAAAGGGCATGGGATTCCAGCTCTAGTCTTCAGAGACTGTGAGACATAGAGAAAAGTGGATGTGGTAAAGCTAATCAGGCTAACACAGTGTTTGTGGTGGTTCCTGTCCCCGTGGGTTCAAGCTATCATTACTTGGCATTGGAAGCAAGGAGAATAAAGATGAGTGTTTCTAATCCTCTGGAATGGAAGTCATGCTGTAATTCTGTCTTCCACCCCACAAATCTGTGCATGCTGTTTCCCAAGAGTCCAGATTGTTTTCCCATGCAGGCTCAGCTACTGACGATAAAATAAAATAAAATAATGCTAAAACTTCATTTATTATAGCAACCAGAAAAAAACTGGAACTAAATTTGTTTTCCTCATTTCCTTAATATGTGGCGTAATGAATTTAAAAAAATTATATATTTCCCTGTACCACTTTACCTAATCTGAACCTCTCTGTGTCTGACACATTTTGTGCCTCTTGTTTCAGACTGTGCCTGATTCTGCCTTAGACTATGCTTCATAGCTTCCAACTGCCCTGCAGAAGTGGCCCCATTAGTGCATGGTCCTTCCTGGATGCTAATAAATGCAAACTTTTTGGATGATGGAAGAAACAAATGACGCAAATGCAAAGACTGTGAATTCCCCTGTGACATCATAATCTGAAGCACAGAGCACTGACAGAGATGGGACTTGCAGTTCCATGGTGTTTGTTAACATTTTCTTAATTCTTAATAGACATGTCATCATAAACTCATTTTCACTTTCAGGAGGCCACACCTTTCATTTGCTCAAACGGAAACTTTGTCCAAAACCCTAGCAAACACCCAGGAACTGAAAGGGGCAGTGGTAAAAGCTTGGCAGAGCAGCTCAAAGGATCACATCATGAACCTAGTGATCTCCGTGAGTCGCAGACTTGAAGCAGTCATCAGTTGTCAGTCATTAATTTGTCCCAATACTTATTCTGACTTAGGTGAAATAGGTTAATTATGACTCATTGAATGGCATTGTTGTTATATAACTGTAGTTCATTGTCTGTTTAAATAAAAACATGTGCAATAAATGTAGACATGGTGAATTTTCCCTGATAGTCATTGTTTAATTTGAATAGTACAAACAATTTGACACAACTGTCCAAATATCTTTGCATTTAACTATATATATAAGCTCGGCACTGAGAAAAAATGAAAGAATTGGCATAATTTCTTTTAGCAAACAATACTATTTACATTAAGTGTATTTCATTGACAAGCTCTGTATTGTCTTATAGGTTGGAATAACAAAATTATTCGCTGTCACATAAACACACCAATTATCCATCTCTGGGATAAGGACTACCTGATTTTTGTAGCTTTAAGTAAAAGAATAAATAAATAAAAAAAGACAAAACAAGAGCTTGGTTGCTGGCATCTGCAGATAGTTTTTGCATGGATAAACTGTTGCATTACAGTGATTGCTTTTATGTCTGGATAGAGAGAGAAAGAAAAAAAACTAATTATAATGGAAGAAATATCCCAGCCAATCACGTTATGATTTAGGAAATGACATGTCATCTTTTGTCAATGCAGCTGAGTGTAGCTTTGTTGGGAGGGATGGGAGGGTGGGAAGGTCCGAGGTCATCGCAGTAAATTGCCGAACTGAGAGAGAACAAGTGACTTCCTGTGGGAAAAAAAGGCTCATGAAAATGGATGAACAAAATCAGGCTTTTTCAGTTAAACCTTATGAAGAAATAAATTAATGGAAAGACAAATGCAAAAGTGAACAAACTCAAATAGATAGGTGAGGATGCTCTTAAATGTATGTTTAAAAGGCACTATTATTTAAGAGGGATGAACCACACTTCCTTTCTTGATAATCGTGCTAACCTCAGTAGATTCCAGGCACCATCAGACTCTTCCCAGCACTCCGATAACTATCTTTACAGGGTCTAAAAAGCAAACCACAAAAGAATTATGAGGCTGAATCAGAAAATAATATCATTTTGTTGCTCGTCGTTGATTTTATACTGTTGCTTTAAACGTTTTGCCCGGGGTACAATTAGTGGTAACTCATGGTTTTGTGGTAGACCTGTTTTAATTGCTGTTCTGCGTCTTCTTTTTTTTTTTTTTTTTTTTGAGTGTCTCTTTGCTCCTTCAAGGCCATGGCTGCAAGAACATTATTATTGATCATCACATTCCCAGCACATTTGCCTCCGGAATGTCCCTGGCGGAGAAAATGAGACCCGTCGCTACGGGGGACGGATGGGCATGCTGCCGTGACGACGGCGGCGCTTCTGAGAAACGCCCCGATAGACGGGTGCTTACTGCGCTAAGCTGGACGAAGGCACAGCGAGGGAATGGGGAAGGGGGGGGGGGGGGGGGGGGGTGGGGGGGTCTGCTGGCGGCAGTCCGTTCTCATAAAAACGACTTTCAATTGTAATCGCGTTCATCACCTCCGCCACATCTGGGGTGATTGTGCCATTTATATTATTTACCACCCCGCCGTCCCTCCGCGAATCAATTGTGAGCAGAAGTGAATGGCCCTGTGTCTTTATCTTCTCTGGAAAATGCATTTTGGGCGAATGCCCATCTTCCATTCCTCCGGCTATTGAGAAACAATTTGCCTCTTCGCCGTCTAAATGCCACAGGTACCTGCACACGAGAGGACCCCATCTGAATAGTACTGCTTTATTTCTTGAAGATGAAAAGGACCAGGGGTGCGTATACGGAGGGCCACATCTGGCTGCCGGACCACCAGTTGAGTTGCCCCGGTCTAGAGGGTATTCTTCACTGCATCAAGGATGGCTTTAGAACAGCCTGGGGGCTCTGCCTCTACTGCGTGACCTGGCAAACTGTTCCATGCTTTTGAGAAGCCATTTTGTAAAAAAATATCCTCCCTGATATCAATGCAGAGGTGACATTCTGAAGCCCCGTGGGTGCACGCGCGCGCTCATCTGTCGCACGGGGGACCAGTTTCCACGGTACGCGCCGCGCGTTGCCCTACGGAGGGGACCAGCAGAGAGGCACATCTGCCACCGAGGATGGCTGGCCACCTCCGGCGCCTGACCTGGCACCTGAGCGTTGTGTGTAATTTAAGCGCGCTCTGCCCTGTCAGGACGGAACCAGAAACTGAGCACTCCTGCTTCGGCTCTGGACACGGTTCAAATTCAAAATAAGCGGCATCTGGGGACATTTTACAGCCCATTTGATGGGACCACGGCAAGAATATGTGCCTCCTCATGACTTCTCCCTCAGAAAGTGAGTAACTGATTGGCATTGTGTAAGCTCTAGGACAAACTGGACCATTTGGCCTCGGGAACAAATCAGATTGTACTGTGTCCAGTCATTGTTTTGCTTTTCACTCGTTTTATTCACATTTTGAGGTACTTTGCTTTTGTGGTTCCATGCTATAAAGCCAGTACTAGCTGCTGTGCATGGACAGAAAGGAAGGAAAGTGTATATGTATATGATTCACACACACATACTGGATGTGTGTGTGGGTGTGTGTGTATGTGTGTGTGGAGTCTCCCATAAAGTAAGGAAATTTTCAGCCTCTGCTTCGACACACCCACAAATCATATAAAACCTCCTGGAAAATGATTTGCTCTCACATAACACCTCTGTTTTATTGAAATCTCCTGGAAGAATTGCAGGTTTGCCTGCATGCGGTATATGGCTGTAACATGAGAGATGGCAGCGCATATTTCCCTTAGGTCTAAGCTGTTCCTCTGTGTACGTTACTGGAAAAAAATAACACTCGGGCGTGATACAAAAGATCATGTGTTCTCCTGCTCTGAGTCTCTAACCTGTCCACAAGGTTACAGCAACACAGCGGGGTCAATGAGAAAGTGGGCACTGGCTTCTTTAAGTAGCCGATCCCCTTTGGAGGCAAACTGGAATTACCGCCAAAGAAGGAAAGGCTCACAGCACATCCATAATGAATGAGGAAACAATTAAGAAGCCTGTTACGTGGCTCTTTCTCCCTCTTCTCCCTCTTCTCTCCGCCCCTCTGGCTTTCTCTTCGTCTCACATGTTGCCTCTTTCTCTCTCTCCCTTTTTGTGCCCTCTCAGATTCAAATGGATTTTCTCGCTCTCTCTCTCTCTCTCTCCCTCGCTCTCTCTCCCTCTCTGTTCAGCATGTTGGATGAGCTAATGATGCCTTAGATGGCCCTGGGTTCCGGGAGCAGCTCCGCTCAGTGTTAGCTTTAATTATACATGTGATCAATGTTCCTCCAGTGTAAAATTACAGCAGCCCGAAGGGAGCGTATCTCTGCTCCAGGTGTTAGCCCAGCTCTGCTGCTGGGGAGAGATCAGCCGCTAATGTCAATATCCTGCTCTGTCCCTATTGTACACTTATTTCCGTAGGCTTTTTATTTTTTATTTGCACATGTATTTATTGTTTGCATACGAAAAACAATCTGCCAGGATCATGTGAACGTGACACAATGCTTTATTTGCATGCAGAATCTGAATTAGGTAGTCAAAACAAAACATAGACTCTAAAGAACAGTATGGATAAAGTGACTGTGATGTCACCCATTGCCTTTCCATGGGCTTGTAAAAAGCCTTTTGAATCCATGGCAGAGCAGTTTTCGTGCTTCCATGTTGTAAAAATATGAAGCCCTTCATATGGTTGCGGAGTCTGGGCCTGGACCAGGAGCAGTGTGATTGACAGTCTGGAGCGGAAAAGCCCATGACCTTGATGTCTACTTATCCGCCATCCTTACCTCTTACTACTTACAGAATAATCTTACTTTATCCATTACAGCTAAATTATCCGGGCACTGAGGAATATGGTTTGAAATGTGACATTTGGATAATGCCCAGAATTGAAAACAAATTTTCTACAAAATCTCATATAATCTGCAACAATTCAAGAGCAATTTTGTATGAAATCTCATATAATCTGCTATAATTCAAAAGTCATGGGCAAATGTCAGTCTGCCTTGCATTCAAGTGTGTTGCCAAATGGTGACAGACAGCGAATGCGAACAAACCAAGAAAATGTGATGCGATTGCAACAAACATGAAAATTGCAACAATGTCGGGTTTCCATGTTAACATATTGCTCAACCTAAAATTCTATTTCAAATGAAAACTACACCAGGCAGACTAATGCATGTTAGCAGGGTTGATATTACCATTACATAAAAGGCCGGAAAGATGCATTAAGGAAAGACGTGCACCTTGTGATGATGCAGATAACACGCATACTGCATCCAGCCCCATCCGCCTGTTTGATACATATAACGCATGTTTCTGGGGAAGAATGCTTAATGTCTGCACCTGGAACTAGTAGCTAAAGGCTTAGCACATCTGGCCCTATGTGTTTTTAGCTACTAGCCACTGCAGCACTGGTGGCTCCAGAGATGGTCTACTTCCAGCAGTCCTGTTTAATGTCATACCTTGGCTTTTGCCAAACGGCAGCTTCAGAAATAGGAACGGCCCGTTCAAATAACCAGGTAAATACCGATAGATTCACCTGTTCGCTTCACTCTCTCCCAGCCCTCCCTATTTCTGTCAGGGACAGAACCTGTCATCCCCGCACACCAATGATCTTGCATCAGCGGCTGACATTTTGATTTCCTGTACGGTACCAAAATCACGGGATATCGTGTTCCCTGTCACTCCCTTTCCCAGCAGTGGAATGTTTTTCTCTCTTTTTTTCCTCTTTGAAGAAAGTACACCTTTTTGATTATTTATTTATTTGTGCGTTGTTTTTTTGAGGACTTTTTTTTTTGCTTGGAGCTCCTTCAATTTTGCAAAAATCTTGGCGGTCTGAAACAATATCTCAATAAAGCAAGTAAATAGCATCTCATACTGAAATACAGCCTGCCTATCTGGCTATAATATTAACAGATGTCCAGCCCGGGAAAGGTATCTCAGTAAATAACTTTGCTAAAATATATTATTTGAGCTTTATTGCACAACGCTGCTCAGATTTATCTCTAGCCCTGTCTACTATGAACATTGTATTTTTAATTTTTTTTTTTTTGCAGCAGCAATTTGCCTGAAATCTTTCATCATTAAAAATCTTGAATAGAGCCTTTCATTCACAGCAGCAGTGACATTTGCAGTGAAAGCGAAATCCTTATTCCGGTCTTCTGCCCATTTTTGTCTTGTTATTTAGCGAGCCTCTCAGACCAGTGACCCGCTAACACTGCTAGCGCTTGATGAATTGTGATCAATGGTGTTGAAACACTTTAATGACGCCCAAAGCTCCAATCTGGCTCCTTCAGCACAGTGTTGCTATAGCGAGAGGGTCATGTGCGATGGTGTCAGTCTGTTCTACGGACACATTCCTCAGGCAATTCTGAGAAATGGCTTTGGTTTGGATTAAACTACATTGAATCTCAACTTAATTTATTGCAATTTAAATACATTTTTTTCATGATTCATATTTGGGTCTGTTCCTGGGGTGTTGGCTACCACATCATTTTGTGTGAAAAATGGAATTTTGATTATGCTTGATTTATTGTATCATCATTATGTTTTTATTGATTATCTTCCCGATTGATCGATTGTACAGGTTAGACTCCATATTTAAGCACTTTTAGCATTCAGCTGAGTTCTTGGAGGCTGACATTATCAAGGGCAACGTCTCATCACCTCAGCAGCTCACAGGTGATTACAGTAGAGCTCTCACTGCCACGCACGGCCAGGTGTGCCTGCACTGTGAATCCTTCGCGCTCAGGGACAAAGAGCAGGAGATACAGCATAAAGAACAGGGATTACACTGAGTTTCTCCCAGCAAAATGAAAACTATGTTGAAGAGAGAACAGATGGAGGAGCGAGGCTAGATACCGATACCCCCCCCCCCCCCAATCCGAGAGAGCAATTGCACCTGTCTAGTCATCGCTGAGAGCGTCATGCAGATGTTTCCAAGCACCTCTAAACAGGGTAAACGCTGTGAAATCTTTAAGAGTCAGTGCGTTACAGAGGATATTCAACCACACTGCTGTAGTGTTTTCTTCTTAAACCTGTGCTAAAAAACAATTTTTAAAATTATTTGTGTATGTGTGTGTGTATGGGCATAAACTGCAGGATCTGTGTGTGCTGGATGTAGTGTCTGTGTATATGTGTGTGTGTGTCTGTGTGTTTGGTTCTCGTCATCTTTAGGGAAGGCTGCTAGCTGAATTATTGATAAGGAGAGAACATTTCAAGGCCAAATCCCAGGCGACCAACACAAACGTCTTCATCTTCCTTTCCGTCTCCTGGGTAGGAGTTTATTAGGCTACCCCCCCCCACCCCCCCACCCCCCAGCAACCATCGTTCATAGGCAGTTATCCCCCATCAACCCTGCACACGCCCGTCACCCCCACCCCCGCCCCCCATGCCCTGATGACTGAGGCTGTTACGCTAATGAAACGGTAAGATAAAGGAGATAATTCCCCCACCGGCTCCGCCGCGGGTCCTCGTCTCCGATGGCTAATCACATCAGCAGGTACGGCTGTCGTGGCAACGCATTTGCATAATGCACAGGCCAGGCGCTCTTCCTTCACCAGGTGCCCGGGACAAGACGAGCGAAACGGTAACCGAGCGATGAGCTATTTAACCCCGGAATGCGCTGGATTACCCGGCCATGCATTACTTTGCCTTATTCATAACATATAATCTACCATGTTCACTTTGTTGAGACCCCATTCCAGAGATACTTATATTTCACGCCTCTGTAGCTGCTGTTTGTCTGCTGAAAATACCTTAGATAACCTTTCTCAAGGACACGAGAGCACACTGCCCTCACCTTAGAGTCCATGTCAGGCTGTTTCTGTGCCAAACCTGCCCCTCAAAACCAGCGTTTTCCAAACAAAGTCCGCTTAGACCCGCTTAATAAGCCAAGCCATTTTCTGTGATACACACGCAGCCCACCGTTAAATTCCAGCTTGACATACTGTGTTCAAGTGAGAAACTGACTTTTAAAAACACAATGTCAAAACAACTATCTGCACTCTAACTGCAGTACATTTGACAGGGGTAGTGTTTCATGTAATTGGTGTGAAAGGGACAATGGGAAGTGTGCTTTATGCTGTACAGTAAGCCATTTTTTAAATGTCGTCTCACGATCCGCCTCCACCTCCAATGATGCTACAGTGGTTTCCTGACTCACAGTTTTAGATGTAGATAGATAGATAGATAGACAGACGGACAGATAGATCTTTATTGTCTATTGTACCCATAAAATTGCTGTGCATCACAGCTTGCATTATATTTCATAATAGTCACAATTATAGACAAATAAACACAAACAATAGACAATTACTTGGAAAGACAATTAAGTAAATTATCATAACATATTAATTGTCATCTTATCCAGTTATGTCCTCATAAGGTACCATCAAGGCTAAATGTGCAAAGTCTGTGTGATTGCATTTAAAGTGCGTAACAGTCAATACATACCTAGTATGCTGTTGAGAGGGGGATATGAACATAGAGAGCATTTCACTTATTCAGTTGTTTAAATGAGGAAGGAACAAATGATTTTTGTACCCATTCAATTTGCACGCAGGGATTCAAAACATCTGTTCAACAGCATATGCTTGTGCTCTGGGTTTAAAGTATGGGTGTGGTCTGCTGAGATTTTCAGAACCACACAACGTTGGTCCGCCATGAATGGAGAAGAAGCCATCACTGCATAAGAGCGCCACCCCTGAGTCACTGACTGACACAGCAATGCAGGACACTGAGCCATCACTACCGAATGCACGTACCGTCCATTTTTGTCTGCTTAGCTAGTCTATGCCCTGGTTTATACGCATGTCCCATGATGCCATGCGGCATGCAGAGGTGAAATGTCCAGGGGTCAGAAAGTAAACGGCCTACCATGTGTTTCTTTTACCCATTAACTCAGCCAGCTGATTTCCCTAATTAGTTCTACCTCCTGGCTGATGAATTGTGCTAATTAGCAAATCCAGGTGATTGGAACAAAGTACTGGGGAGGTCTTTTACTTTCCGAACCTGGATTTTCCACCTGGTGGCGTGGGTCACCATGGAGACACGTGCGTCAGATGCGGGGAAAGCTGCGGGGTGCGTGATAGCCAGATTGACTGGGGGGGGGGCGGATATCCTCCCTCCCCCCAGCGAGACAGGAGACAGGTTTGATGGCCTTTCCTTTGGCTTTCTTTTTCTTGGCTTCGTTCCTCCTTTTGTCTCTTTCTTTCTCTCATCTTTGGATCATCTTCACAGCCCAGATTCAGCGGGGGGTTCATGGATGGGTATCACCAGGGGGTGAGGGAGGGGACCCCAGATGGGGACCAGCCAGTGGGGTTCTGCCTTGAAGGATGAATCAGCCTCTGGCTCTTTCAGTCACCCCAAAAATACGTCCCCTCGACTTCCTGGATATAATGGCACCCAGCTGTAGCAAGGGGGATAAGTACGACCTTGGGGAAATGAGCTTTGTGATTTCGGCGCGAGTGAAAGGGGAAAATTGGTGACAGGCCACACAAATTAGCATTCTTTAGCTTAAGTACACATTAAACATTAAATAGCTGCAAAGTTCTAAAGTGTCTCTCCAGTGAAAGCGGAGGGAGAGGCCTTTGTCCAGACGCTGGTGTCATTATCCCACCCCCTGCAGCTCAGAACCCAGGAGCTGAGCTCCATTCATTATTGATGTGTGTTTAGATGCGTGGTGTTACTGATATCTGCTCTCATGTCTCTGCTCAGCTCACACACACACACACACACACTCATCTGTGCTCACACACAAACACACACACATGCACACACACATGCATACACACACACGTACACACATGCACATACGTGCATACACACACATGCACACGTGTAATAATGCACATATTGCATGCATGCACACTTGCTCATGCAACAGAAATGTATTCTCTCATGCAGGGATGGGCAAAAATACTACTGAAAAGTACTGTATTTGATGCAAAACACAAATACCTACCAAATAAACATCTTTATGAGCTACAATCGAAATGTTGGCGGTATTGTTTCCTGCGCAAGACGTAAACCACACAAAAACGGATGAGCTGTGTTGCATCAGCAATACATGCATACCAATACATATTTCAAATGCACATGTTTCAAATACATTCCCATTCATGCTCTTTGCTGCCTGGATCTTACTGTGGTCTTTTTGCAGCACCGAGAGTCATTTGCATAAGGTGAGTCAAGGTAGAGGCACTAGAGTCTAGGGGGTTCTGATGGGGTGAGGAGGTATATGGGGTGGGGCGGCCCTGCTGTTCTCTTGAACAAAGCACTGTGTGCTCGTGCACCTTGGCCGCCCAAGTGAAAATTGGTTAGTGCAAATAATGTACAACATAAGACTGAGATGGACATTTGTATTACTGGTAAATCTGCATTATTGTTACTGAGGAAAACTGAGTGTCCAGTACTTATGGAACCATACCATTGGCCACATCAGCATGTCCGTTATCACCTCCCCCTCCTTTCAACATGCCAGAGGAGGAACAGAATACACCCTCGGGCTGCCTGTCGTCTTCATTAACGCACAATACAAACAAATACATGAATTACACCCAGCGAGAGCGATTGGGGAAATGAACTCATAGAGTGAACTGTTGCTTTTTCATTATCACCGTGTCTAAAAATGACCATCTAAAAGCCTAGAAATCTATTTCATGAAATTTTTGTCTATTATTTTTTATTTTTATTTAAAATTTTTTGCTTGGCAACAACTTCTCAAGCGCTCCACGCGTAAATCGCATTTCCCTGCTCTCAGACATCTTTTTCAGACTTTATATCCGTGGCATACATTTTTAGACCGTGCTCCCCTTTCAGTTTTTCAGACAGGAAGGAGGTTTCTGAATACAAAAATCTCATGGCAACCTGATTTCTCAGTCTTCTTTTCACACTTCTTTTCGCACTTAGTCACGCTAATGCCACCCACCCTCCTTTCTTCTGTCAAAACTGCGTGTAATGCAATAAGTCTAGGCTCCGAGTGAAGAGCTCTTCAAAGTCATCAGGAGAGCAGGGGCCACGGCCAGACTAATAAGGCTCCCTCTCTCCTTGGGTGAGGTGCGGCTCGATACCTTCTGCCCACAGTCTACATTAACTGTTTATCCGGATCACCTCTCTCGCCGCACCCCAAGTCAATAAACCTCCTCTGTTTGGATACAGCGCGGCTGTTTGCATCCTTTGATCTGAAACACTTATCCACTATAATCTGCCCATTCTAAATCAATAGCTCTCCCCCAGAATATTTATTTATTTATTTATTTATTATATAAATAAACATATGTTTTATTCATTATATGGAATAAACACCAACTGGGGCTGTTTCTTAAATCAAACGCGACTCTCCAAAAATTGTAGGTGCAAGGTTCTCTAGGACCTGCACAGTTGAAGATAAACCATATAGCCTAGACATAGTTCATAGCTGAAGATCCTGGGCTGTGCCACTATGCCAACCTTAAACTAAAAATGCATTGAAATAATAATTTTATAATGAGTTGCTGGGGGAGGAAGTGTATTTGGTAGGGGGAAAAATTCCTTGCAATAGTAAGAAATGTTTTGTCTCCCAATTAAAAAAGAAATTAATTAATTGACATTTTCTCTTCTTGGGACTGCGGCTGGTCATAGTGCCTGCCCCACATTCACATCGCATTTTAGAAACCAATCATAGACTAGAGGTTATGATGCAGCAGTTCAATAAAAGAACTTATTGGCCAATGGCATGTCACTCCAATAGGTTTCCCACCTCTGTTCAGTAATTTCCTATTGGTAGCCCTATCCTGCTTTTGTGAGTGTCACGGTTTCTGTGCAGGTAGATCATTTTTCTGTGCCTGCACCGGCTCAGTGGTTAGCATTCCGATTAGCCACTCGGCTAATCGTTATTTTGGTGTGTGGGGACGATTAGTTCGAGCTTGCAGATTAGCCACTCGGCTAATCGTTATTTTTGGTTCCTGTGGGAGGATTGTTCCTGCTTGAACATTCCATGCATTCCTGCAGGGTTACCTCTGATCGGTTTCACCTGTGGGTTGCTCACATCTAGAATTGATCTTCCGCTGATTACCAGCCACACCTGTGGCTGGGTATTTAAAGCGTCAGTAGGCAGTGGAACGGTGCTTGAGTGTAACGTGTTTTGCTCTAGCCAGTTCTCTGTCGTATCTCTGAGGAAGGTGTAAGGATTTTAAGAACAAAGAAATTTAAAAGAATTCTGACTTCAGTTTGTTTTTTTTGGAGAAAGGTATTAGGACGGTATATGTCCAGATTCTGAGGCTGGCGGTTTTAAGGGGTTATTGTGTCGCCGTTGGGGCACAAACCTTTCTGCCTCTTACTAACCAGTTTCCCCCCTGGTTTTAGTTGGCCTCAGAACTTCTTCTGTTTGTTTTTTGAAAAGACATTTTCTTTCTCTCTGCTTCGGGTCGAAGTCGTTTTTTTCTTTTCTTTTCCCTGTTCCTTTATTTTCTTTATATACTCCTTCTTTCTCAGTTACCCGTTTAGGGGTTTATTCATTTTTTGGGATACGTCCCTTAGGAGTATAGCACCCCCTTCTAATTTCGTCTCTCACGAGACTCAGTGGTTACTGGAGTGCCCCTTTGGTAACTTATAGATCCCCCGTTTGGTCGCGTCTGGTCTTCACACTTCCCCTCCCTCACAGTGAGTGAGTAGTTTACAGAAACAGTTAATGAAGAGGTAATTAACTGAAAACCCAGAGCACATTACAAGCTTGCAAACTAGCCGCAGTATGTAACAGAAAGTTATCTTATAAATAAATAGTTTCTCATGAATATTGTACGTATGCAGTATGTATATTAGCGCTGATCGGGAGCCATACCGTGATGGAAATTAATTTGATTCAATTAGTCAGAAAGCATAACATGAGCATGCAGATTTTTTTCAGTCACAAGTTCCTTAGAGCCTGGATAATGCTCATTTAAATCTCACCGCTGAAAAACTGTATAGGAAAGGGTCCCTCGCCCAATCATTACCCATACCCTTACACATACCCTTGCTTGTGGTCTTAATCAACATACATTATGTTCATTGTGTTCACATAATTATTTTATATAACAACCTTACAGCCTCTCAAAGCCTTGCTGATGACGTTAAAGAGGAATTGATGGTCTGCATTCAATCAACATTTGGCTTTAAGATTGACAATTAAGTGTTTCTTTCCTTCACTGCCGAGGTGGACAAAATCAGCGGTCACCTCAATTGACTTTTCACAATTTGTCTGAGAGAAAACAAAAAGGAACGCTTGTATTGCCTTCAGATAAGATGACAACAAACCGAGGTCCAGACTCACTGTGGACATTAACGATCACTTGACATTTTTTTTGAAAGTGCACGGGCGTTAAGCCTGGTGCCCTGAGCAAGCTCCCATAATAACAATTTTCATCTGGCCATCTAATCATCTCTTACATCTGATTGGCTATACAATCCATTGCATTTCCTACCCATTTCCATTCCCCAGGTCATCTCTGCAAATGAGAACTGAGTTCTCAGTTGACTTGCCTGGATACAAACAAAACCAAATGTATCTGCTTGTGACATTTAAGGACAAATGTTGATTGAAGCAAGCCAGCGGATCTCCCCCCCTCCACCCCATGCACACTGTCCGTCCTGCTTAGATAAAAACAGGAGAACGTCTGTGTGTATGTGTGTGTGTGCCCGTGCGTGCGTGTGGGAGTGTGTGAGTGTCCTCTCTCTCTCACGCCTTAGCAGGGAGCATATGTTTCCTGACAGGGTGTTATTAGGCATCAAGTGTGCACTGCTCCTCAAAGGGTGTCACACCAAGCTCTTCGTCTTTAGAAAGCGGGAAGAAGTAAGGAGGGAGGAGAAAGCGGAAAAAACAGTCACTGCTGTCACGCAACTACAGTCATAATTAAAACACATAAAAATGATACTTGGTGAAGGGATCTGGGGGGAAGGGGGGTAGCTGCAAAACTTGTGAACATGCTCTATTTTATTCAGTTTCCATGGGAACGATGACAGCAAGAACGTATTGCAATCTGAAGTGATGAAGGAAGGTGTTTTGTTTTTTTGTTTTTTTCCAACATCACAAGTTTACAGAGCCTTTGCTGGAGAAGTTTTTTTATTCCAAGTCCAGTGTGGCGCCTAAAGCAACTCACTTTATGAACAGTGCCCACTCCAAAACAACAAGCAATCAAAACACTGTGGTCTTTTCATTTCAAACAATGGAGAGTTCATTTAAAATGAACAATGAGCATAAGTTTTCTCAGCTAATGGGAGGGACCTTACCACCCAGCTGTATAAAAATGTTGGAGGTTCTGTGCACTGAAAGCAGTTTGGCTGGGTGGGAACATTGCTCTCTGTCATCCTTTGTGCTTAATTAGTGGCAATTGATGTAGATTGCTGGGGAGGGAAAATGTGATAATTTACAGACAAGAAGGCTGTATCGCCCTCTTGCTGAGGGATGACTGAATTACAGGTGAGAACTGCCCTAGATAAACTATGCTGGGCTTATGGTTCAAGAAAAGTGTTACCAAATATTTTGATAATAAATTGCTGTGAGCATTTCAATTTTTGAAAAACTCAGATGTGCGCATTTGTGTGAACATGTGAGTGAGGGAGTGAGGGAGAAAGAGATATATTCACTCCATACTCTTGAACTGCTTCATCAATGTTTTGACATGATAATCTGAGGAAGAGAGTGAAAAAAAAGTTGATCACTGCAAAATGATTATGACCACAGCAGATTATACCTGTATCATCTGCATCACAATGCAGTCAATGTGTAATAAGTAAATAGTTAATACTGTGTGAATAAAAAAGTAGCCCTTTTTCCAGACTCTATGGCCATCAAATACACTTGGAGACCCAAACTGTGGGTCTCGACCCCATGTGGGGTCACTTAATTTGAGGATGGGGTCACCTGAAAATTTAGGTGGAAAATATATATATATTTATTATTATTATTTTTTTAAATTGTAATTCTTTGTCTCTTTAAAATGTGTGAATGTAGGCTACTACATGCCGAGCATCAGAACAACCCAACTATAATAAAACAATGAGGCACAAGAGGTAATGGTATTTTTTTTTTCTGAGTGAAACTGCAATTCCCCAAATGCGATGACTGATAAATTTTCCAATGTAAATCAGTCAGTCATCATGGTGAACCTCTGTCCATGCTTGCATTAATGTATATACATACACATATTTTTGAAAAAAAAAAAAAAAAACTTAATCAACTGCATCAGTTATTGGGTACATGTGAAAGGCCCTGTGGCTATATCTTGTTTTTGATGACTAATCAGATTGATACATATGTGATGAATAAATAAGTAGTAACAAATCTAATATTTAAAAGTGTGCACAGCATAGATGGCGACAAGACAAACTTGCATTCAGCTAGAATCAATTTTTTTTTTTTTAAATCACAGAGGAATTTAAATGCATGTCTCTCAACAAACTGAAGTGAGCAAAAATCCATTTACAATGAAAAATGAGGCACAGGAGTGAAGCCTGGAATTAAAAGAACATTTCTCCTTAACTTTCATTTTTATCTTATATTGCAGTTATGATTTATGCTGACAGCAAGCTAATATAATAGTGTTAAGGGAAAAGTGTTAATTCGACTTATCTGAGCGATGTACCGAGAGGAGCGGAGCGACATTTCAACCTTGGAAATTAATTTTTGAGTCAAACGCCTTCAGGACTCAAAGGCGCGCGATTGTAGCGTGGTAACGGTGCGCACGAGCGTGGCTCCTTTCTCCGGCTGAATCCCAGAAAACAGACTCTCTCTCCCTCCATCATTTTCATTAGTGTCTGTAATTCAAACAATGGAGCTGTAATTATCTCAGAAGCAGCAGCGTTCGCAGGCCCACTGATGATGCGGGAGAGAAAGGACAAAATTCAGCACTGGTCCTTACAATGTAGGGGCTGTGTGTGTGTGTGTGTGTGTGTGTGTCTGCACTGTCATATTCATATCAACATATTCAGTGATCTAAATCTTTGATATCGTCATCAGTAATATTGTTTCCTAGCCAGCTCACCGCACTGCCACTTGTGTCAGTCAAACTGGGAACCACATATCTCTTCCGAAATATTTATCTCTTTCTCTCTCGCACAGAAGACAGGAGCAATACAATTTCATCAGCCAACATTTATCAGTGTGTTCATTCCCTCTCCCTTTTCTTTGGCAAACTGCTAGTATTTTACATTAACCTGATGATTAACACCCCCTTATTCAGTCCCTGGTGTCAGTATAAATAACATCACAGATTAATCCCCACCATTAAAACATCTGCTGCAAGCTGGCACGCTAAAAAAGAGACTAACTAAATGAAGACACCTGCCTCTACATTCATCGGGATTGGCTAGCCCTGGCATTAACAAAACAGGACCACCCACTCCTTCTCACGACCACAACCTTAGCATGAGCCACATTTCTCAAGCACGCTGTCATTGCACTCATAAAGCATTCTGGTTGGACAGTATGTAAGTGTGCCCAGGGAGGCGGCTATGGAGGTGGCCCCCAGCCCCCCACCTTTAAGCTGTGGAAGGCAACCTCAAATATCTAATATTGAACAGTCATATACAAGTCCAGTTTTGAAAAAAATAATACATTGATTCTGTGATTTCATGTAACTGAATCCAACCAGTTCTCAGGGGCAAAAGATTCAAACAAGAAACTATTGTGCTATTTTTCATTAAAGCTTCGATAATTTAACATATTTAAATGACTTTTTGTGACAGGAAAGCTTCAGAGGAGGTGAAAGTCCTGGAAGTCTTAATGGATAAAACTCTGAAGTGCTGCCTATCTGTAGGCCCCATGCGCCTAGTTTTAATCTTTACTCTCATACAAATTTCTCTGCCACAGCACAGAAAGGCTCAGCTATGTATTCATTGTCTTTCCCAAGAAGAGAACCAAAAAGGAAGAAATAACAGGCAGGAGAAAGGGACATCAGATTTCCTCTTCATTAGAAATTTCACACTCCTTAAATTTAACTATAATAAAAACCATTCTCTGTATCGTGAGGTGTTGGAGAGTGACAGAATGAGAAGGAAAGAGAGAATGGTGGGAGGCGGTAGATGTGTCTGGGTGTGTGTGTGTGTGTGTGTGTGTGTATGTCCAATGTTCATCCGTCTCCAGGTTTATAAGCCAATTCCAGCACAAATAAAAAGCAAATAAGGCTGGGATTTTTGAGCAGCTGTGGCTGAGGTTATTGGTGGAATTTTAAGCGGTCTGCCAGAGAAAGAGAGCACATTATTGTATAAATGTACCGGATTTGAAATTCACTGGTGTTTCAGACCCCGAAGACACAGAGACACGATGAAAGGACAATTGATGTTAGATGTGAGAAGCTTTTTTTGGCCCATGCTATTTGTGCCAGTTGACTTAAACAAAAAATCTCTCAGAAGGTTTTGTGTATTTCCTTTCTCTCCGGGTCTTGTTCTTCTATGGTCTTTGAAAAAAATAAATATGCTTAAACACATGTTGTTTTGTTGGACTCCATCGGGGGGATTACCAGTCATTAAAAACCTCATTTCTGGAACCAGAAACTGAACGAGCAAGCAGATAGCCTTGTTGGCTCCACATTCATTTTCTCACTTGTTTGCATTGCCGCTCTGTTTGTTTTCAAATTAATTTCTTTCTCTTAGGATTCATAACCCACAGAACTGCGCCCTCACTTTGAAATTTAGCATCAATCCAAAGGAAACAACATCCTGGCTGAACACTGAGAAACACTGAAACAGATACTCATAGGTAAACTGTCAGTAACCAGGGTAGTCATATATGTATTATGTGCTACAATATGTGCACACACGTTCTTCCATATGTCAAAATTCATTTTACACCACTTGTGCCCCTGGTGTTCTTTTTTCTTTTACTTGTGCCTATCTGAAACTATATTTATATATACAGTAAGCACCATAATGTTTTGGACAATGATTTTTTAATATTTATTGATTTGGCTCTGTACTCCACAATTGTACATCTGTAATCAAACAGTTAAAGTTTGGGTAAAGTGCACATCCTCAGCTTTCATTTAAGGGCATTGTTATACACTTTGGTTTCACCATGCAGAAATTACAGCACTTTTGATAAATAGCTCCCCTTTCAGGGCGTCATTATATTGGGGACGAATGGCATCACAGGTGTTTCTGATTAGTCAGGTGCGACCTAAATTCCAAGGCTCGCAGAGTGCCTACTGCTGTTATCGCCATAGAAACGTATCTGAACAAACAGATAAAGTCACTCTTTACAGTAATTAGGCACTGCCAGTTTTGCTTGCTTAGGGTGACTAAGTATTTCAACCCACATGGGATCTAGCGTGGAACCCACAGTAAAACAAACTTTTTCCAAGCAGCAAACAAACCTTTCCAAGCATAAAAGTCACATCTTTAAACCAACTGGACAGGACAGATCATACTGCAATGGACCCCAGCCTGCACGGATCCCTGCATCACAAATTCCTTCTTCCAAGGACCCAGTAACAACCACCAGAGACAGCTACACTCGTGGAAGGAACTCAGTGAGACTGACTAAACATGCCAGGTGGTAGCTTAGTCATAACTGAGTTTAATGTGGTTCTGTGTGCTTATATTTGGATTCCCCCCCCTAACCCCAATCAGGTTATTCAGCCACATTGATACCACTACATGAAGTGACCCACACGCCTAATTTGTCTCTTCTTTGTTCAAAGGACACGTGTGCGCACACATACACATACGCACACACATACTCATACAAATTCTCCTACCTTCTCATACTTCCCAGTTGATCAGTGTATGTTCTGTATTTTGTATGTTTGTTTAATAAAATATGTTATTAAACCTGGTGTCTGTTTTGATGTTGCTTGAGTCAAATTAGTCTCTCCAAGAATTTTCCATCCTTCAGGTTATTTATTAAATCTTTGATTTAATTGTTTGCCCATTAATATAGGTAATTTTAATTGTTAACTGAAGTTCCAAATTTACGGTTATACTTTTTAGATAATAGTAATTTTATGAGATGGATTGCGGTTATACTGCTACGCCTACATAATTGGTGCCACTGTGAGGATTTTTAAAATGGACACATTTTAATTATCTATCCTTGCTATTCTATAAATATTAGAAGTGTATTCCCTACAGTCTCCTACTGCATTGTTTAAAATCTGCTAAGTCTCTGCTGCTCTTTGTTTTTCTTACTTAGCCATGCTGTTGAAGAAGAAAACCTTTTTTAAAAACTGCCATATTTGTCACTCAGAAAGATTTGAAATGCTAATGTGTTGCTGCACTGTGAAAAAAAAAACACAATGAAATAACAGATGTTTTGTTAAAATATTAATTCTTTTTATTTTGCATTTTATGGCTCCTCAGAGTTTTCTGCTCCATTTTTTAGTTGTTCTTAAAGTGTTTGGGAGGCTTTATAAATATACAAACACTTATAAATATACAAACACTAATTTCATCAATCATTTACGGAATGGGATTTCTTTCCTTGCATCTTACGGCCTGCATCTTAGGATGACAAATGGCAAAAAGTCTCTCTTGTGGTGCATTTATAACTTCCAATTTCCAGAGGAGCAAAATGAATGGGGGAGGTTTGGTTTGCGCTTAAAAAGGCTGAAACAATATGCCAGTAAAAATATTGCTTTATGAATAATCACTTCAGTTACCTTTTCAGCTGTATATTTAATGATGATAATGAATTTTCGTTTAGTGTCACACTAATGTGCATAACAGCTCTGGAGCTGTGCCATTCTATTGAGGCGGGAGACAAAAGAGAACCACATTGTTTATTTATTTATTTATTTATATTTATTTATTTCAGCTGTACTCTTCCCAATTCTGAATAAAGAGATCTTTGTTCTCTGTGTATTTCAGCCTGCAGCTGCATGGGTGTGTGTGTGTGTATGCGCAGGTGATTGTGTGCGTGTGTGTGCATGTATGTGAGCTGAGCAGAGACATGAGAGCAGAAATCAGTAACACCATGAGAGAATACATTTCTGTTGCATGTACTGGTGTGCATGCATGCAATAGGTGCATTATAGTACGTGTGCACGTGCATGCATGTGCATGTGTATATGTGTGTGTATGCACATGTGTGTGAGTATGTATGTGTGTGTGCATGTGTGTATGCGTATGTGTGTGTGCATGTATGTGTATGCGTATGTGTGCATGTGTGTGTGTGTGTGTGTGTGTGTGAGAGTGTATGTGTGTGAGCTGAGCAAACATGAGAGCAGATATCAGCAACACTGTGCATCTAAACACACATCAATAATGAATGGAGCTCAGCTCCTGGGTTCTGAGCTGCAGGGGGTGGGATAATGACACCAGCGTCTTGACAAAGGCCTCTCCCTCCGCTTTCATTCGAGAGACACTTTAGAACTATTGTGTCGTGTAAGTGTAGGCAGACGGAGTGATAAGTATCATCATAGCCCTCTATGGTGTATAGCAGTCCTTCTCTAGGATCACAGTGAGTCACAGCGGTCTGCACTGTGCAATACATTATGCTCATTTAGCAGTCACACAGAGCAACTTATTACATAGGAAACGTTCAACCAGGAACATGTTTGTACAGCAGACTATGCTCATTGTTAACGGTGGTAGTTGAAGGACTTTAAATGAACGTTCCATATAGGTCACCACTAGGCCTGAGCCGAACCACGTATAGTCGGAGTCAGGTCCGTATCCGGAAGCCAAGCTCCAGTAGTTGTGGTCTGAGTTGATGGGGGGCATGGTGGAATGTAGGCTGCTCTGTGTGGTTGGCACTTATTTTTGGTGTTCTTTTGCTGTACAATGGCACATGAACATCAATGAAGAAGAGGAAACAATGAATTCTCCATTCTGTGAGAGCTTAGTTCAGCTCCGAAGGGAGTTAAACACAGAGGAGAAGGAGGATACACTGCTCCATTGAACCAATATGTACAGTAGGTAACAACAGATTTGGTTCTGTGCATGCCTTTTGTATTTTGTTTAACTGATTAACTGATCTTTATATATATTTATTAGAACTGGAAATTCTGTATATATATATATATATATTAGGGCTGTCAATCGATTAAAATATATATATATATTAGGGCTGTCAATCGATTAAAATATATATATATATATTAGGGCTGTCAATCGATTAAAATATTTAATCACGATTCATCACGATTGGCCATAGTTAATCGCGATTAATCGCACATTTTTTATCTGTTCAAAATGTACCTTAAAGGGATATTTTTCAAGTGTTTAATACTCTTATCAACGTGGGGGTGGACAAATATGCTTGCTTTATGCAAATGTATGTTTATTTATAATAGGAAATCAATTAACAACCCAAAACAATGACAAAGATTGTCCAGAAACCCTCAAAGGTATTGCATTTAGCATAACAAAATATGCTCAAATCATAACATGGCAAACTCAAGCCCATCAGGCAACAACAGATGGGCACATTGACCTGCTAAATTTAACATTACTTAGTAATATGAGTACTCACACAATGTAGTGTGTCCAACTTTACGCTTATAAAGGTTCACTAAAACATCCCATTTTTTTTAAGCATTAACACAAAACGATGGACCTCAATACATCGCAACAACAGAAACATAGTACAACAGGTACATTGGTCAGCTAAATTTTCCATTACTCAAAGATCATTCCCTGGATCCCTCACACTTCTAAAGCAAATCACACAACGTAATTGTGTCCAACCTCACATAGGGAAAATAAAGGCTCACAAAAACATCCCCTTCTACTATGTGGGATCAAAACAGGATGATACAAAATAAAACAAACAATAAATAAAGTGAGCAGGAAACAGTGGAAATGGAGTATAATACAGATCTAGGACTCAAACTAGAATATTGCAGTTAGGCTATACTTCCATTTCTTTGGATACAACAGTTAGGCTATACTTCTATTTCTTTGCAACGAGCCAGTTGCATAAACAGACAAGCCTGTTTACATTGTCGGACAACAGGGCAGCTCCCTTCTTCTGAACAATATGCCCAGACAATGAAAAACTGCGCTCACGCTGTTTTACTCGGGAAAACATGGATTCCCACAGAAAACACTGCTTTATTTTATTGTTAAGGAGTATATTAAATGAGTAAATAGAGTGAAACCGCGAAACTAGTTAGGCTGCAGTAGTACTGAAATGTAAATATGGTATCACTGTCAGGTGTTTCGTTATATCATTTGCAGCATTTATTTCTGAGCAAAATAACGTTTTCTAGCTAAGCTGTCAACCGAAAAAAGTTGCTGATGGATATCGTAACTTTTAAATTTCACATTTTGCTATAATGAATGGGAAACATAAACGATACTAACGCATATCACATAATCACACACCCAAATGAAAATGCATAAAAAGCCTAAATACACCATTTTTCTTTCTTAGCACGAACTACAAATGCCGCCATTTATCTTAATGTAACGTCACCAATCAGGAAGTCGGAAAAGTCGGAGCTCAGAAATGATGCTCGAATTTCCGACCTATAATTCCGAGGTCTACGTCCGTTCAGTTACTTTTTTCACAAGTCGGATCTTGTTTTTTACTATTTCTGAGTTGTCTTGAACGCAACATAACGATCGGGCAAACATTCATCATAACAGAATATGCATTAACGTATTTTAATGAATTTGCGCTAACACGTTATTATCACGTTAACTTTGACTGCCCTAATATATATATATATATATATATATATATGTATATATATATATATATATATATGTATATATATATATATATATATATTTTTTTTTTTTTTTAAACTTTTGCATCTTCACTTGGTCTAGCATGTGTAGCCTACTTATTTACTTACCTCTGTTGCATCAAAGTTAGACAGTGGCACATGGGGGTAGCTTTATGCTTTATCTTAGCTTGGTGGTTGGTGGTAGTGGTGGAGCCTTCACTGGCCACTGCTAGCAAGCCCGCAAAAAAAAAAAAACAAAGAAACTATATATTTTTTTTTTTAAGTCTTTTTTTTGGCATAAAGCTAGATTTATGTAGCTGCCTTTTATCCCATAGTCTATCTTCAATGTCACATTTCATGGTGTGAAACATGCCAAAATAGCATGCTGTGGGTCAATGAATGGACTTGCTGACTGAAGTTCCTGCATATATAGCTCATTTAAATTTAACCATATACGACTACTATTAGCTGGTGTACAACACAGTCAAAGTTCTCTCTCTCTCCACAAAAAAATCAGTACATGAGGCCCACCTTATGATTAAGCTCACAGTACCACTACTTCAATTTCCCTACCTAGCAAGACTGCTATAAGATAATACAATGCCCCATAGTACACTTGCTTCTGTTTATTTATTAGTAATAAACTGCATAATGGCAGGCCATAAAGCTCTATCCAGCATTCTTGCCTCTGTTACGTGGCCACACATGTTTTTGAAAGCAAGCACTTGAGTAATCGTTGTAAGGGGTAGGAAAAACAAAGTGGACACTGTCTTATGTTATGTTGGGGGACCCAGAAGGCAAAAAGGTTGAGAACCACTGATCTATACAATATCAAGGTCATCAGGCACAATAAACTACTGTTTCAAGGTCAGAATGCATCAAAGTGATCTATACTCCTCCGAGGTCAGAATGAATCCCACTAGCCCCCTTTCCACTGTGGGCCAAACCTAGTGCTTGAACTTAGTTCCAGGATTCCTGTGCCCTTTCCACTGTGCTGGGTTATGCTTAAATAGGGCTTATCCAGGACATCAAGCTTCGCTTGAAACCCTCTCCAATGGTCAGGGCCACAGCTGTAAGTCCTATTGCTTACACATTATGCTTTGCCGCAGGACACAAAACATTAACTAGCTAGCTAAGTTAAATGTTTGCTATACTCTATTTTACCTTAAAGAGATGATAACTAACTGGCAAAGTAGGTAACATTAGATAAACTGCCTCCAGGATAGCTGGCACAATCTCTCGCTGATTTTCTTGGAGGTTGGCAGTCGTTGGTCAAAATTGCATTCTTGACATTACAGAAAAAGTTCCACCGTTGACTGCTGTTACTGTTGCGGCTTGTTAGGCTATGTAAAGTCTGAGCATATGTAGTGGGTGTAGCTTGCATAGTTTGTTGGTTTGCTAGTAAAGCAAATCTCTAACTCATTACACATAGATAAATCTACCCGTAAAACTGTTAGCAAATAATTCAATTTCTTGTGGGTGGGACAATAAATAATTTTTTTTTTTTCTGTTTGGACTTTTGAAGGTGGGCACATGAAACTGACTGGACTCATGCAGCATTTAGCCTATTTACTTATTTATTTATTGCTAAATATTTTGCGGAGCTACTCAGAAACAGGCTACTGGTAGCTTGCAATGCTCTTAGCTTTCAAAAACTCCCACAGGATCAGGAGAAGCAAAGTAAAACGCACATCTCCATTGGCACCAGCGCTATTGTTTTGGCATTTGAAATGTGAAAATGCTATTCTGCTTCATTTCCATGGTTACAGCTGGGGTACTACAGCCTTGCTAGATGCCAGTGGAAATGGTACAAGAAGGATAGCCCTAGTGCTTTGGTTCCAGGCTTGGGGTCCTGGGATTAAATTCATTGGCGTTTGACCTACAGTGGCAAGGGGGCCAATGATCCATACTGTTCCAAGGTCAGTGTGAATCACAATAAACTACTGCTCCAAGGTCATGAGCCACGGTGATCTATACTGTATCACAGTCAGAATAAGTCAGTGATAGTGAAAGTCAAGGACAAAATGCTGCCTGAATCTAGCTCTATGTCTTCAGGGACCCAGTACATTAGACTGTAACAGCATTACAGTGAGTCACAGTGCCCAGAGTCACAGTCAGTCAGAATGACCACTGTTTTCAACTGATGCATCATGGTCATCCCATTTTTTGGTTGCCACTTTGGATGCCCGCTGTTCCCACTTTAGTCTTGTTCTTCTGCTTTAGAGCTTTGTTCCCTGATGCAGTGCACATACTGTGTTGTGCTGCAGGGCTTGGTTTAATTGTATTAATCGCTAACATAATCATTCATTTATGTTTAATGTGCACCTTCTAGTAATCGAGGAGAACACACCTCAGGGCCTTCAACAATATTCCGTGTTCCTTTTTATGTTGTTGTCAAGGATATTATCCCAATTAACCAAGTCTTTCTAGATCATCAAAGAACTACTTTCTAATGTGATCTCGCTTTTCAACAGGTCTTTGTCGCAATAATTAATTCCTTGCTGCGTCTTCTCAGCAGACTGTAGTTACTTAAATGAATGCTAAACTGTATCAATATGTGTGCATTCCCTGCACTTCTGGTCTTCTTGAAGATCCAGATGCTTTTCGAAGCTATGGCATATGTGCTATATTTGTTCCATGTTATAAGGATATGCAATAAATCCTGAATGAATAACGGTCATGAATGCAGAAGGGAAGTTATAGTGCTTCCTATCCTAGTGCTGGTGTTCTCTCTCCATAGGATTGCAAGCCACCACTCTGTATATTTAATTCTAAATCCCTCCCCCCACCCCCTTTCATGACACTCGTTACATGTTCCCCCATCCCAGCACTTTTTGGTAATTTGTATTTGTCCTAACCTGAGCTAACCCCATATAATCTGTGAGACATATTAATTGGACACTGTGTTCTGAAGATCAGTCACCCAAGAGCAGTGGCTCCTATTTTGGACTCATTACTCAAAACCAAATTATTAAAAAAAAATAAAAAAAATAAAAAAAAAACCCTTTATCAGACTCTCCCTGGACAGACACTGTAATGGCAAGTTGCGAGCTGTGCTAGGACGTGCTTTGTTTTTTTCCTTTTAAAGTCTTGTGTGGGATTTTGTTATGTATTATTGTACCCAACACTGCACAGGAAGTTCCCTCGGGGGAGAAATAAAGTACGTTTTAGCCAGTCTAAGAACAGGAGCCACAATTTCTCATTCTGTTTCTCCCTATGGGGTGAATACATAAAACAGCCAACGATATTCTCAGCAAAATAAGGCAGGTGAAAATTATTGAATGGGTCCTTTTTTGGTAATAACCATTTATTAACCATGTTAAGCACAGAACTGAGTTACGTCTTCACTGAAACAATGCTTGTCTACAATATATGCACAAAAAAAAAAAAAAACCCCTGTTGGATTTACTAAGATAAATTGTGGCAAGTGGTTGCACACAGTCATGTTAAGTTGTATGTACTCAGTAATGTTTAGTTGTATATTGTTGTAGGGTTCTATTCACAATTTTGGGTGTGGCAGCTCTGAATCCAGAGCTTGGAAAGATATCCCAAGGGAACAAGAACACAGAAGACGCATAAATAATGTACATACATTAACATATTACACAGTTTAGATTATTATTTATTTATTTATTTTTTAATAAATGATCAAAATTTAAAGCAGCAAATATGTTGATAAGATATTCTAATAGTGAAATTGAGTAATCCACCAATGGATTAAATGGATTTAAGATTCATTTGCTTATTAACTATACAAACTATATATGACACATAGAAACAAAAATAGGCATCATACACTCACTTACAAAAGTAGCCTTACTACTTATACACAAAACAGAAGAAAACACATCTCTGCAACAAAAAGTAATTAAAAACACCCTCTACACTTAAACTGACCTTCCCCTCGACGGTCATACAGTCATAAATATGTCGCAAAGCAGTGACCACAGATGCTGAACCTGAACCTGGGTGCTGAGGTGAAATGGGGGCTAGGTTAATTTATAGCCAGGACTGGCTTATCTGGTTTATCTAAGGTCTCAAAAGTAGACATATTACTATCAAAAGGTGTGTTGCCTTAGCCTCTTTTTAAGGAGGACAAATATGGAGGCCGGGAGGTAATTTATCTTTGCAATTAAATGTCCCCAGCAGAATGGCTGATTTACTTTTTATAAGGTGATATTTATTATAAATAATAATGCTGAAGAATATCCAGTATAGAAATACCATTGCTCAGGCAAAGAATATCTCTACCTTGTGACAAGGCAGCAGTGTGTACCAAGAATGTAAATTCCTAACTGTGTTCAACGACCGCATGAAAAGAAGACTTTCAATTGATTTCTTCAATTGAATGGCACACATTAAGCATTCAGTCTTTAAATCCACAAGATACAAATGCCCCTGTGGTATGGCGTGGCCATGCTGAATAGCTTATTGTTCAGACAGCTAATAAAAGCTATCAGGAGAGGATATATCATAACACCCTAGCTTTGTGTGTGTGCTTTAGATGAGAGCCTCAACATGTATTTTTATTGCTTAAAGAATTCACCGTGTTCTATAAGCTAGGAATCTGACAATACTCTTAACAACATTAAGTTGGAGGGCGGCATAGTGAGCAGTGCCGAGGACCCTTCTGCGTGGAGTATGCATGTTCCCTCATGTCTATGTGGGTTTCCTCTGGGTACTCCGGTTTCCTCTCAGAGTCCAAAGACGTGCAGGTTATGTCAGCCTTACACTTGACAAAATGATAAGCGATTTCACAGTCTTAGGAGTTGTAGTAAAATCTTTCCAGTCTTACCCCAGTCGGTGCGTGCCCCCGTCATGACTCACGATTTGTGTGAGATGGTAATGGAAATGGGAAGTATTATAAATATGTATGTAAAATAGTTGTAATTCGCACGTGAGCCCGGACGGTAATAGGATTATCAAAGGACCTCAGAGTTATCAGAAAAACAGTAGGGTTTTCAGCCTAAATTATTATTTGCGTGTCCACTGACATAGTCATTACACATGTGAATTACACTGATAAATCTAAAACTGATCCCGTACAGACAGAACTTTTGTCTGACATCAGCATAGGTATAGCTTTCCCGACAGTAAGAGGAGGGTCGACAGAAAAAATCTCCAAAATAATTCTGTTGGAAACATTTAATGTGTGAAACTGCATGATTCCCAGTCTTTGCAGGATCTTAAAAAGTGTGCACCTCTAGGACTAAAAACCTGTGATTTAGGACTGATTGCTGTTAAATGTGAGAGAGCGTCAGACTTTAGTTGTCTAGAAGCCGTCTAGTGCATAGGAGGCATTAGGTTAACTGAAGAGGTCTAAATTGTCCTTGGGGTATACATGTGTGAGTGAATGGTGTGTGGGCCCTCTGATGGACTGGTGACCTGTCCATGTTGCATTCCTGCCTTTTACCCAATGTCTGCTGGGATTCCCAGCTCCTCACTACCCTAACCATAAGTAAATGGTTTTGAAAACAGATGGATGGATAGAAGGATATAAGGACGGATAGAAGGACGGAGTGTAGCACAGTGGGTAAGGAACTGGACTTGTAACCGAAAGGTCGCAGGTTCGATTCCCGGGTAAGGACACTGCCGTTGTACCCTTGAGCAAGGTACTTAACCTGCATTGCTTCAGTATATATCCAGCTGTATAAATGGATACAATGTAAAAATGCTATGTAAAAGTTGTGTAAGTCGCTCTGGATAAGAGTGTCTGCTAAATGCCTGTAATGTAATGTAATGTAATGGATATTACATTGTACTTAAACACTGCCTGCATGCAATTGGTTCAACAAATTTCTTTCATGTAGGACGAACCAAATTATTTTAATCAAATTCAAGGTATGTTAATCTATGGCCCACAAGCAAGTGATGGGACCATCTGGGTTTTATATACATTATCAGGTAATGTAACTGCAAGAAATCTTCAGAATAGGGAATCAGGGCCCTGCCAAAGCCAATTAGCGGCAATATTAATCAGTCATACATAGTGCACATTAGTGCTATAAATGTTATTACATAATTAAATTTAGTACATGAATGTATCATATGAATATACATTACTTAATGTGTATAATGTGTGATGGAGACCTGATTGTGATATTATTTCTCCACCCAAGTGTTCACCGTCCAGCTCGCTATGAGAAAGTGAGTGTAAACATTGTAAATATGGCCAAACCTTGTCTGTTCTTTCATGCTCATTAATATCATGGATAACAGTTGTCTGTTTGTTTAATCAATGCTCCAAAGTAAATGAAGATGAAAACCTCCGTGGGTTTACATTTACAACAAGACGAGGTTAAAACCCAATATATATATGGCTGGACTTAACACACGTGATCCGGCCGACTAATGGTGTGACTTCATAACTCCCCCGACCAATGGTGTAACTTCATCACTCACTCACTCAGTCAGTCACAGACATTCACATTTGTAGGGCTGGCCCCGCTGTTGCGGTCCAGCCAAAAAGAAAACTTTATTCATTTTACTGTTATACATTAGCAAGCTGTTTACACACATTTTAGTGGGTTCACACGCTACTTTGCATCTCAGAGTAAGCTATGCAAAATCCTTGTTTTGCATTTTACACTTCACCCTCAAACACAGACAATTTAGTCATACTCACATGTGTCTGCTTACGTTTCGGCAAATAAGTGCACTGCACAGCATGTGGTGTTTTATGCTTTCACTTTGTTTTTTACGAAGGGAAAAATGATTTTAAAATTAATGTAATTGTGGTATACTTGTAAAGGGATTAGAGCCTGTTTGTGTATTTTTGGGTTATATGTGTTGGTGAGAAAATTTGTGTTTTGTTGTGCATGTTTTCGGGAATTTTTTAGGTAATTTTTTTAAGCCCTCAAGTCATCTCAGAAAAGGAAGTCTGTGGGTAAGGAAAGCCCCTTAGCAAGGAGCATCAGGAGAGACCCTTTGGGGATTTATTGCTGTATGTTTTCCAGCATTTGCTCATTATTAGTAATATACTATCATTGCTTTATTTGTTTTCTTAAGGTTTTTTTGTGGCACTATAATAGAAATGATCACTGTTCACCCTGTGAGTGTGGTCAGCCTCCTGTTGACTGCTTGCCATTCTGACATGATGACTCGCCTAAGCTACCGGTGATTGACAGGCACTGGGTGTCTCCAGTAGTCCCAGCTGTGCCTTTCCCTATTCATGGAGATACAGTATAAAAGACTGGATGTTGGAGAGAACGACAGAGAGAGGAAGGGGGTTACAATTACGATTAGACATCAGCTCAAAGTAAATGCAATTGATCCAGATGGCTGTGACCTACATCAGACAGTGCTGATTTTAGTCTCCCCTCCCCAACTGCACTATGTGATTTCCAGCGAGGCTAACGACAACAACTCCGCCCTGTCCAGATTTCCACAGAGTGTATTTGCCATTAACCAACTGTCCAATTAAGATGTAGAATAAATCATTACTCTTTGTATGACGTGCAAAACAAACATTTTTTACATTTGTACAAATATTGAACCCGCAAAGAGAGCGAGCGTGACATAAGGCACTGACCCAAAGACAGAGAGAGAGAAATAAAGAGAGAAAGTGAGGCAGAGAGAGACAGCCCGAACAATGTCGGGATGCGGTGATTACAGGTTCCGGGGGCAGTAGCACGTAAAGCAGGCATTTCTGGCCTCTAATTGCGCTTGGGAGACAGAGAGGAGCTGAAGCCAGCCCTTCCCCTCTCCAATGCCAAAAGCAGCTGGTCCAATAATGGAAGGATTCTTACATTTGTTGCTTCGCAGGAAGCTCTTTGTAACGTTACAGCTCGCCTCCTCAGTAATACTGACACGGTGATTAGTGTGAAAAACGAGCCATGATTGCGTTGAAGAAAAAAAAAGAACATTAAAAAACCACTTGATACCGGAAGCCCTCGTGAAACGGATTTCAAGTGCCGAGCCGCCCAATTGGGTGTTTTTTTTTAAATCCCTGAATTCCCTTTTGATTTCATGCACAGTGCAACAACCCCTGCCATTATCTCATGTCCTCTTTACAAGCGTATTACAGTAACTTCCTGTGCCACAATATGACCTTTTTTTTCCACATGCCAATCAATGTGGCGTCAATGTTAATCTTCATTATACACATGTGACCTTTGCAGACTTTGCTGGCCCTCACTGTGCATGATTAATCCCCGCTTGGTAAATGCCTATTAATTAGATGAAAGGCTATTGACTGCAGCTATGCGGATGTCATGCGTGGTGACAGATAGGCTGTGTGGCGGCTCCCGAACCGAAGCCTGGCTGTGGTGCCTCATTATGGCTATAAAGTGAAGGAAGTGTGTAAGATACCTGCACACTGTATAAAAACACTCAGACTGGAGTAATAGAGATACCTCCACACTGTATAAAAACACTCAAACTGGTAGAATAGAGATACCTCCACACTATATAACATCACGCAGACTGGAGGAATGGAGATACCTGCACATTGTATAAAAACACTCAGACTGAAGTAATAGAGATAGCTCCACACTGTATAAAAACACTCAAACTGGTAGAATAGAGATACCTGTATTCTGTATAAAAACACTCAGACTGGAGGAATAGAGATAGAGATACCACTAAAATTTCAGCAGAATATCTATGAAGATATTTTCAAATCAATATATTGTTTTTGTTTTTCTAAAATTATTTTATTTGTGCATGTGTATGTGTGCATGCAAGCATGTGTGTATGAGAGTGAGTGAGTGAGAGAGAGAGAGATAGATGAGGTTAATTAGCTTCCTCTGATTCACTCCTACTTTTTTACTCCATCCATGTCTCCATCCGCCTTCTGCTTTGTAATTCATAGTCATATTGCTCTCAATAAACTGGGTACAACAATCCCAGGGGACATACAGCATCGTTGGTGATGTAATTACACTATGTTTTTCTTGAACGCCTGAAGTAATTGTTTAAATTTTAATAAATACAGAGTCCTTTGTTGTCTGGTTAATTTTACACTTTTGCTTGGACATGGGAGGAATCTATTGTTTCCTTAATTTAAATCCAGCTATGCTTTTTTCATCCTTTCTTTGACCGTTGTGAATATACAATATTATTCCAAATAATGGAAATGAATTTTTTTGTGTGAATATGTGTTTTTAATACTAATAAAGCAGAATTTATCAGCATTCATCAAAGCAGAATGATTGAGAATCAGAGAAGCCTGAGGGCCTGTGGTGACTTTCAATGATTAGTCATTAGATTTTAAAAATGGTTGACAGACAAACCAGTGCATCACTGTCCAATTCAAGATAAAAACACATACTATGCGTTACTAACAGCATGAAATTATTTCTTTAAAAATATGTTTGGTTAGACTGATATTAAAGGCATATGAAATCATAAAAGTACACCTAGCATCTGTCACTCAAAAATTAACATCCAGCCAAAAGTCTGTAAGAGATTAATTAATTAATTTTTTTCCCACATGCGAGTTTTACTTGAATGACTTTAGGACTAAAATAAATGTAAAATCTGAGATACAATAGGGAAAACCTGTGGTTGAAAAACAGCCTTGACATGAAATTACCCTGCAAGGATTTATACCAGGATAGATAGGATAGTTACCATTTGAGCCTGACTTGAATATACAATACCGAACATAGAACAATGCTGTGAGTCCCCTAGGCTCAGAACACACACTTCTTTTTGTTTAACTGAATTTAAGGTTGCATCCAAATTGGGGAGACCCCAGACCGAGCGAGTGGGTCTTGATTAACCTTAGGCAGGGCTGTCGGTCGTCCCCTCTTTCCCCCGTGGTGAGTGTGCCTGCACCTGCCAGCCTTTATTAGTCTCCCCTGTTGCTCTGCCTCTCTCACTCTGACGCTGAGACAACAATGCACGCGACTGGAAATCGATGCACTGTCCGTAATTACCCTGGTAATACACTCACAGTCCCCTGCAGTGCTCCTGCAATTCCTGCTGGATCAGCAGCAAAAATCGGGCAAGCACCTTGAAATGTTCCTCGATTCGTACACTCCCGTGTGTTAACATGAGGTCTCAGGTTACCACTGTACCACCTGGTAGCCTGTGTGCCTGTGGGTGTGTGCCTTGGAAAATTACTGCAGTGGGAGAACCCAAAGAGTCAGTGGTTCTAACAACCTAATCCCACCTTACTCCTGGCCAAACATATCCTGCTGAGGTAGCTCCCTGGCTTCCTCATTCCAGAGGCTGGGGTTAAACCTGTGATTATAATGCTCAAGCTCTGGTCATGTTGACCCTGATTGACCCAGTCTGTACGGCCCAGAACATACTTGTGGTGACAGCCTTTACTGACTGAGTCACTCTGTATGGGCCACAATATGCTTGTGTTGACAACATTTACAGACCCAGTAGGGCCCTGAATATGCTTGTGTTTAGAGCCTTTACTGACTGAGCCACTCTGTAGGGCCCAGAATATGCTTGTGGTGAGAGCCTTTACTGACTGAGTCACTCTGTAGGGCCCAGAATATGCTTGTGTTTAGAGCCTTTACTGACTGAGCCAGTCTGTAGGGCCCTGAATATGCTTGTGGTGACATCCTTTACTGACTGAGTCACTCTGTAGGGCCCAGAATATGCTTGTGTTTAGAGCCTTTACTGACTGAGCCAGTCTGTAGGGCCCTGAATATGCTTGTGGTGACATCCTTTACTGACTGAGTCACTCTGTAGGGCCCAGAATATGCTTGTGGTGAGAGCCTTTACTGACTGAGTGGCTCAGAAACTCGTTTTCTTTATTCTCATGCTTCTCTCTCTAGGTGTAGGCTTGGATGCGAGGCAGGGGTCTGTGGACCTGCAAGTGGACTGACTAAGCCTCCCTCGCTCAGAATTAGCTGTGCTATGTTGCAACACCACATGCTCAGCTCAGGCCCCGAGATCGATAAGGATCTGAACTAACAAAGGTGCACTCGTCTGATCGCTATCTCGCTTTCTCCCCGCGTCTTTTTTTTCTTTTCTCTTTCTCCCTCTGCTTTCCTCTCTCTCTTTCCCCCTCTCTCTCAAAAAACCTTTCCCACATTTTAATGAAGACAAATGCCCGTGGCCCAGAGAGCCGATGCATCCAAATTACACCGCTCACCTGTGACGACGCGCGGCGTGCTCTCAATGACAGAGCTGGGAACAGCGCATAGTCGATCAGTTTGGGGCGTTCGCTGGAATCGACACATCCAGCAAAGGCAATAAACCAGGGCCAGCCAGGGTTTTTTTTCCTGATAGACAGCCCTCAGAGAGGGACTTGTTAGTGTTCCATTGCCTTGCCAACATTCTGAGAGCGAGAAAGAGAGAGAGAGCTATGGAGAGAGAGAGAGAGAGAGAGAGAGGCAGCGGCCGTCTTTCCCTCGTCCTGATTCTGGCTGGAGGACGAGCCGGGCTCTGGGGGCACTGTAAAGCAGGGGTGCGTGTGTCGGTCTGGCGCTTTGATGACATTAACCCCAATGAGCGTATCGCCCGGTCTGTTCTACGAGCTTCTGCTGGGCCCTGATAACCGCGAGGAATCCAGACAGTGATTCATGTGTTTTCCATGGTGTGCAAATGAGGGTGGGAGGACTCCCTGATGGAATGGGAGATAAGGGGGGGCTGGGGGGGGGGGGGGGGGGGGGGGGTTCTGGGCGTGTAGCATTAGATTGCAGAAACACAGACATTTTTCACTTCTATGTTGTGGTTTTCCTTTACCACTGAATCAACCCTGCATGCGATCTCATCTCTGGCATGCTCAAACAGAAAACTTTTATTGCAAAACAAAACAAACAAAACATAGCAAGTCAACACGTTCAATTCAGTCATCTGTGCAAATCTCTTATATTTTATGTTCAAAGTTCCAATAAACTTCTTTTTTATCTGGCTGCTTTCATCTCCAGTTGTAATTTTCAAATTTAAAGTAAAGAACACTGGGGCAGCACATACAGCATATATTTTTAACTCTGTATCTTTTTGTTTATCTCTATCTCTCTGATTCTTATTTACTATAATTATTTAGTTAGCTGTATTACATTACTGATTGAGCTGTAGTTTATTTTATCCATTATTTGTGAGAACGTGCTTATTCCTATAGTATTTTCATGTTCCTTTGCTTGATAGTGCTTTGTTTGTCCTGCTTCAAAAGATGTATATAATTGAAAGGTTTAGCAATAAATGAGCAGATTACCATAATAGACTATAATAGCTGTAATAGACATGTACATAGCCAATCAGGAGCCAACTGATTCATAAATGCACTCATGTAAAATTGAAAATAGCATTGATTGTTTACATATTTCAGTCTGAAATACCAATTACATTTCCTGTTCCTTTTATAATAGATATTTTAGAGTGTTTTATCCTTCTGTCAAGATACGGGACTGCTACGGCAGGTTCAAACAGGAGCTGGGTTTGTTCATAAATTAAGCCAGCTGGCTTCATTTGATTTTATTTTCATATCATGCATCTAACTGACTAGCTTGATGATATGGTTTGACTAACTATTGGCAAGAAATGTTAGGCCTAATATTAATTACCTAGCTATGTAGCTAAAATGTTAAATTCACAATAGAAATGTACTCAATGTACTGTCTGGCAAACTAAGTTAGCAAGATACATAACTGAAATATTGACATGGAATTTCATAAAACCTGTTTGCTATGTACAGCAGCTGCTTCTCATTGTTCCTCAAAAATACTGGAACAATTGATTGAGGCCTCTTCCAAGTATCTGTCTAGGTGGGTACTGGTAACGTTACTGTCATGGTGAGCAGGAAGTCAAAGGGAAGGGCAATAGCACTGACACCATTGTTCACGTATAATTGTGATGTCAGTTAAAACGACCCTTAGGGGTTGGGTAGTACCATGCTTTTTACACAGTGATGTTTTAAGACCTTCACTTCACAACATCTGTTTCACTCCGTGATTATTCAGTGAAAAAAGGAAACAAACATTTGGAGTGTTGATAAGGAAGGCCAGCTGAAAACTAGAGCTGTACAACTCAATCTAAAAGAAAGAACGGAAATAATCGTATTCAGATAGGATTGATGCATTTTCAATGCAATTTGAGTGACTGAAGAACATCTTGAAATCATTCGCAATTTGTTAGCCGTTGTGGAGAATTCAAAAATGAAAGAAAGCACACCATGAAAACATTTTTAAAAATCAATGCTACTCTTCTGGAGTGCTAATTTTGCCCCTTCCCACACAGACTCAGTGGGGAAACCCATTGGGGCTGGGAGGGTAGATGTAATATGCCCTCCCGGAATGATACTAAAAGCCTAATTTGTTCTGATGAACTGGCACGAGTCAAGTTTCCACCAGTCAGCTTGATGCACTAAAGTACTTTGCGCCTGGTTGCTTAGGCATGATGTCATCATTTCCAGAAGCAGTGTGCAATCTTTTCATTCTATAAACATTTCCAATGAAAACGTATCATTGTTACACGTGACCGATGGCCCCGTCTTGCAAATGACTGTATCGGGTAACAAAGGAATCTTTGATTGGTATTCGGTTAAACATAGTAGCCCCAATATTTCATCGGTTTTATTTTATTTATTTTTGAAAGGGCGGGTGGGAGGGGAGGGGAGGGGAGGGGAGGCTGACTTTAAGTGACACGCTAGAAGGAAACCGGGCACGACAATCCTACAGGCCCCTTGTTCCCACCTGTGACAGCGCCACCCAGCTCAAACCGCCGCGGCCTAATTAACTGCAATTACGCCCCACACACAGAGGGAGCCCTTAGGTTTCTGTGGAGTAATTACAGTGTCAGCGCTTTCAACAGCCCTCGTGGCGCTCCGCGTGCCACCGAACACCTGGAGAAACGCATCCGGACGCATGAGTGAAAACAACCTGGAGCACTCGTCGCTGGCAGCATTGTTACGCCCCGACTTGGCTGTTATACCCAGAGATTCATACTGCGCTACCTTCGGGTAAAGGATGAGCCTGGTTGTGGTGACAGGTAGAGCTTGTATGGTTAGCGTTCCACTCAGCAGGCCTGTGAATTGACCTGTTCCCCCAGACTGCACAGCAAAAACGTTCAGTATTAAGTCAACTCAGTTAAAGCACGTTTTATTCTGAGAGTACATTTGATCCCTGTCGGAGTCGTATCATCATCATGTTAGGGTTATATTAACGGTGAGCATTTCACTTTGTACAGAGAGGAAGAGATACCGCAACGCTACTTGCTCATAAGTGCACAAGAACTCAAAACCTTTGATGGAAGAGTGAGTGTCATTTGTTAGCAGGGAGCTCTGGAGTTCTCACATCACTTCATTATAAAAAGCATTAAAAATTCAGAGAAAAAAGGCCGACTGCAAGCCTGAAAACTCTGTGGCCCTAGGATTCAAGGAGCTTAGCGGTGTGTATATTGAGGGGTCAGCTCAGGCAATGCTGTCAGGAGTAAACAACTTATTAATCACAGGGTTGTATTTTCTATGTTATGTGTTGCTTTTCTACCTTTTGTTTTTATGCGTTGACATTTGTTCGGGCTTTATTTGCTTAGCGGCACTGTGAAGCTCTCACAGAAGAATTATTTGCACTCGATAAGGCGAGAGAAAAAGCTTGCTGTATATGCACGGAATAAATGGGGATAAGTATGGATGTTTCAAGGTAAACAAACACTGCAGTCCCGCTCAAATTGTCTGCGCTCTTTAAACCTTCACAAGAGAAAGCGGCGAGTCTTAGCAATCAGATAATGAAAAGTAATACAGCCCCCTGACAAGCCTCCCAACGGAGAGGCTTTTAAAGGAAATGCGGCTGGAATGACCAAAATTCTTTCTTGGAGTGAGAGATAGAGAGAGAAAGGGAGAGAGAGAGAGAAAGAGAGAGAGAGAGAGAGAGAGAGAGAGAGAGAGGGAGGGGGGATTGGATTAACAGTCTTCAATTCAAAGAGGAGAAAAAGAAAAAAAAAAGAAATAGAGGGGAAGCGAATAAAAGAAAATAAACGACATTATTCTGCTACCTGCTGGGCTGTGGAGGGGCAGGGGCTGTATGGAGAGGAAAGAGAAGGGAAGTAGGAGCGCACGCTGAATATCAAACACGCAACGTTCGCCACAGACGCCAGGGCAGGAACTGAACGGATGTGGGAATTTGGAATGGACTACAAGACATAGCAGGAGGAGGAGGAGGTGGTGTTATTCTTTCACAGTTTCAACACCAAACCAACACCAAATGGTCTGGGTGGAGGGGCGCAAGTCATTTTGAAAGGTCCTCTGCAACAGTCTAATCTGGCACACACAACTCGTTATGCCCTGACTTTGACGGTCAGTCGAAACGGGAGGATGAAATTCTGTGTGTGATATGTATTGTAATCACTCCCACCTGACCTTCCTGAACCAGTCTCCCGGTGACAGCAGGCCACACCTGGTCACATGCCATTTTCACACACGCTAGGCTGATGGTCAACGCATTCCTCTCCTGGACCCATTCTCCGCAGATTAAACAGCCAAGGTGGCGAACTCCCCAAAACAGCTTGGGAATGATTCAGAAAATCTTCTGGCAGGAAGTGAACGGAGAGTGGGGAGGGGGGTGGGAAGGGGGAGCAGGTAATTGCTGCTGTAGCATATTGAAAAGGCCATTCAAACACCATTCTGTCCAACACTGATTGGCCTCCCCCACCCCCCACCCCCTCCCCATCATTCAAAACAAGCCCAGGCCTTTTCAGCCACTTGGAACAGGTTTGCCATAGCAAAGTAACAAGCCAATTAGAGCTCCTCCAGCCACGAGCCGTTGCCACCACGGTAATACCAGGTTGGAGAGCACGCAACACCCTGACAGCTTAATTCGGGGATGGTTGGGGGCGGGAATGACAGGGGGTGACATCAGCCCTAGGCGCTCCTTGATTGATGCATTGACCCCTATTCCCCTGTTTTCAGTGGAACACCCCTTACTCTCCCACCCAAAACCTCCTCCCCCTCTCCTTCTCCCTCTCTTTTTTTGGAACTGATACTTTCAAGGAGGTCTGGAAGTCAGGAAGGCATCAGGTCAAGTTGTGATGTAGGTGTTGAACATGATAGAATGTTCACTAAATCTGTACAGAAGACAGTAAGCTTATGCTGTTTATAATGAATGTATGAATCATTTTCAATGTAAGAGGCCAGTCCTTGAGAAACATAATGTCTGCAGGTTTCTGTGGTTTCATTTAAGTTAGCAGCCAATGTAGGCCTTAGCAATAAGTTATGAACTTCTTAACCAATCAAAGCCTTCAGTTAAGCACTTAAGTGCTGAAACACACAAGAATCCAGCAGACACAGTGGCCCTTTAAGTCTGTCTGGAGTCTGACACCTCTGTGAGGTATGGATTGCTGCGAGAACATTACCCACCGCTAGCAGTGCTTTCACACTCAATGCATTCTCATCGATAAATACCCCTGTCTGTTATCCTCTACGACTCTTCCGGATTTTAAAAGCCATTCCCATCTGCAAAGATACCGCACTGACACGTATTTATTAAAAACAAATTAGGCATTGAGAATTCCCCCTGTCTTTCTGATGACATGTTGAACCAGTGGTTCTCTACCATGGTCCTGGACAGAGGTTGGGTGTGCTGGTTTTTCTTTTTACTCTGCACTCGATTCATTAATAATTGACGCAGTAAAATGACCTCACCTGGTTCCTTTGGTCTGAACTGTTTGCCTGTTTTAAGGAGAAAACGAAAAGCAGTGCATGGATTGAAGGTCGTAGAGTGAGACAGTTGTACAATTGTCGTCTGTCGGTTCTTGGTACCTGCAGCCAGTCATGCAGATGCATAATAAGGTGTGCCACTGCCCACCATTTAGCCTTTGACAGTCCAGTGAGGGAGCAGTCTGGCATAGAAACAAACATCCAGGAAATAGATCCACAATTTTGTTACTTTCTCTACTTCCCATTTACTATTATTTTATTAATATGTACATACAAGCTGGCAGTGCTTACATTCACTCAAATTCCACTGGTTGTTGGCCCCCACAATCCCATCCCAGAGCTCTGATAACAAGCAGATGTCAAATATTGGGTTTGATGGAGACTGTATAACTCATAACAAATTACAACAGATCCCCAGCATTGCGGGATGAGGTTTTTACAAAATAAATGGATCAATAGCCTGAAACGTTAGCCCTCCGCTAACACTGTGCATCACTTCCTGGTGGCATCGCTGTATTCCAGCCAAAGCCTTGGTATATAAACAGAGAGAAGGAAGTGAGCGAGATAATCTACTTCAACACACCTTTATCGAGTCACGACAGAAAACCATACAACAGAGCACAACCTTGCATGATTATATGTATAAGGCACTAACAAAAAAGTAAGAAAAAAGGAGAGAAGGACAGAGAAAGAGGGTCAGGGGACTCACGTGGAATAACAGAGTCCCTGACACGCTCTGAACCACAGCCCTAGCTCCACACAGGAAAAGAACAGAGCACTATTTCTATCAGGTACTGAGGGCTTGATTTGCATTGGCACGCGGGCTGGGCGGTGGAACACAGGAGAGCCCTGTTTCTTGTTCTGTGATATATTTACCCTGGGTTCCAGGCAGGCCCGGTTACGTTGTCTCACCGAATCAGACTGTGTAAACACATCTGATCAAAGGGAGGGCCGGAGAACGGAGGGCCCCATGCCATGACTCGACGGTGCCCCCAAAAACACTAAACCGAACCTGTCACCAGACTACATGGCCTGCACATTCACATGTATCTGAAACATGCAGTCACAAATATGTATTTAACATGTACTACAAGATGGATGGTTTTTGTTTTAGCTGCACGATTGTTGGCTAATGAGGTCCTAGCGCCAAACTCAGGACAGGATGCCCTCTGGGACACTGTAAGGGGAAAGTCAAAAGTAGTGTAAGAAACCCAATCAAAACTGAGGTCAACTACATACAATGTGTCAGACACTTTACTATTAATGATGCATCATCATGGTATTGTACATGATAAGTAAATGTTTTTGTTTTTGTTTCATAGCAAAATGCTGTGTTCATATCAGTGATTGTACAGTACATGATAGTTCCACCCATTTTGAAGTGCACGAAGCCTCTCTCCATCACTACTGCAACATCACAGTGGCTGTTATTTCTCTCTGATGTTATTTCTCACCTACACCAGGCAAGGCAGATATTAGGCACGTCAGATCAAACTGCAGAAGAGATAGAAGGACAGAGAGAGAACAGCAGGGATTGTATAAGCGTTTGACATTCGATGTTTTCATATTGTATTTATACAAGGCCAGACGTTACAGTAAGCAGAGGCTCACCGTCTTATTGGCTCACCCATACACAGTAAATAAATTTCTCTACACATCCGGAGTCTTCCGTATGAGAGTGAAAGTAGAACTCAAATAGATTAGGAGTCTCAAAGGGTTATTAAAATCTGTGGAACAAATGCCCGTCAGCACCAGAAGTTTAAGATAAGGGGGAAGGCGAGAGAGAGAGAGTGACTGTGATGTGTGGGCGCCTTTTCTGAAACCAGACTGATGACTTTGCAAATCAAATCTACTTTAACAAGAGAGAGAGAGAGAGAGATGGAGGGGGCCTCTATTCTTATCTTCCAATGAGTCACCTCTTCACTCACATCAGTTCTCGTATTAATATATGCTCATCAAATAAAATTAAACAATATCATTGCCGCTGATAACTGCCTCGTCAGCTGCTATTATCAGGATGCCTCACATGGCTGATTGATCACGCCTTTATGCGGCCCCGTTCATCCCTCATTCGGGTTCAATAAGTGCTTGTGAATTTCAGTGTCCAGGAACTTACAACCTTTGAGTTTCAAGCAAGTTGAGCTCCGGGACTGGAGGTACAGAAGGTACAGAAGAATAGTAAAAAGTATAGTAAGTAAAGCTAGCAAGTCTGCGTTTATGTAGCTCAGAGAGACAGAGAGGGAGGGAGAGAGACCCTTAATACAAGCCTCATAGTATATGTGCAAGCCAGATGTGTGTCTAGATGGGGGAGATTTCCGAAAAATTTACGGCTGCCGTTTTTGGAGGCGTACCGTGTTTCAGCATAGTTTAATTATGGATTCCTACAGGAGTGTTTTCCTGTGTAGTAAGTAATCGTGGCGTGTTTATGCGAACAGACTTGACATCCAGAAAATCGGCGCGCCTCAGCTCTGTGGGAGAAAAGGAGACATTACAGTATGTCAACTTCATGAATTCACCGAACACAAGAGAACCCCGCTCAGGAGTAATATTTTCCCCTCTCCTGGGTCAGCTCTGCTGCCGTCTCTGAATCAACCCAGGAAGAATATATTTAGACGTCTACGATACAATACCTCGTCAATCCAATCCCTCTTTAACCTATAGATTTTTTTTGCAACATCTGGTATTCATTTCAACATTTTTTAGCAAAACAGCATAACTATTTTTTTCCTGAAGGTGAAATAAATCATTGAACGCCATAAGTATTCTCACCCAGAGAGTGTATTTTATGATTCAGACTGTTTCAGACATACCAAAGCAGACCTAGCAACCCACACCTGCAACGTACACATACACATCAAATACATTCCTCCACTTCTGAATTTATTTTATTCTGCCTCTCTCTGGTGTAGAAAAGCACAAAACCGACTAAAGCCGTACCACAGCATTTCAATGACTGCTTAAAACGAAGTGTAATGGTGCTGTTGTGAAGTTGCTATGAATTACTGGTAACAGTAAACCTGTACCTGTGTGTGCCTATGCAGTGCTTGCAGGAGAAGAGCCAGGAGAACTGTGTGCTTGTACCCCCCGCATTACCTCCAAAGTGCTTATGGTTGTCCACTATGGATCACTTCTGGTAATTTTATTTTATTTATTTTATTTTTCTTATGCACGGGGGTGGGGTTTGGGTGGGTGAGATACTGTGTGTTTACAGGTGATTTTGTTTGTGTTGACTGTCTTCCGGGGAACACTGGATGCGTCCTTTTCTCCCAGTGATCTTTGTAACCCACATACAAATTTTTGTAATTGTGTGTGTGTGTGTCTGTGTGTACGTGTATGCGCACGTGTGTGTGTGTGTGTGTCTGTGTGTAAACAATGATTAATGAGGTGGTTGCAAGGAAATATAACCCGACTCAAATCAAGGTTAAGTAAAAAGACCCTCAACCACTCCAGTCGAGAACAACTCCATGGAGGAATATAAACCTTACTGTACCACCCCTGCTGCTACAGACTCAGTCTTTTTCAGCAAGTTTTAAAAACATTTGTCAATAATCATCACATTACCAACAATTATTTAGTTTTATTTTATTGGTATAGGTGTGTATTTGTGTGAGTGTGTGTTGCCTCCTCACCTGTTCGTGGGATTCATGGACAGGATACCAGTGGCTGCAGTAATGCAGTCATTGTATCGGACGGCGGCTGACTAAGAAGGAGCTGAGCCAATAGGCAAATATCTTAAATTACCAGTCTATCTTTGTTCCTACTCTCACATATGATCACAAGCAGCAGGTAGGAACCAAAAGAGCGAGATTTTGAATACAAGCAGCCAAAATGGGGTTTCTCCTTAACAGGGTGAGGAGCCGAGCTGTCCGGGAGGACCTCAGAGTGGAGCTGCTGCTCCTCCGCATTGATAGCTGAAGTGGTTCGGATATCTGATAAGGATGCCTCCCGGGTGCCTCCCTTTGGAGGTGTACCAGGCACGTCCAGCAGGGAGGAGACCCAGGGGCAGACCCACGGGAGGGATTATATCTCCCAGATGGCCGGGGATCGCCTGGGGATTGTCCGAGATGAGTTGGAGGAAGTTGTTGGGAAGATAGACGTCTGGGCTGCTCTGCTTGCACTGTAGCCACTGAGATCCTGACTTGGACTAAATGGTTAAACAATGTCTGCATGCATGTTTGTATGTTCATACGTATGTATGTAAGCACATACGTCCATACGTGGGTACAGTACTGGCACACATTATGAAAACACTGTGCTTACTCTTCTCTACTCTTTATCTGTGCCCTTTCTTCTGTTGTTTCTTGGAGGCATTTTCGTCTGTAAAAATGCATTTGGAACAGTTATCTTCTTGACCACTGACATTATGTCGTCGTCAATTATATGAAATAAAGTATACAAGGCAAAAAAGATGGTTTTCCTTGCATGAATATTATTTTATTATTCTATTAAGTGTGCCAGTACTGTACTGTATGTATGTATGTATGTATATTTGTATGTATGTCACAGTTTAAATAACCGAAACATGTGCAGCGATAGATTGGCCAAAAACACAAAAAGTAAAAAAGTGAAACTAACTTAAATTTGAAGTGGTGAAGACAATATAGATTCTATCTAAAGAAAAGTATGTTCTTACTAAAAAAAAATGCACTGCAGAATTTTAAAATATATAGTTTTAATCCTCAAAGTTGGTCACAGAAAATTGAATAAATACTTTTTTTTTTCCCTTTCATAGTCTCTTGGAAATGTGACAGATGCGATAATCGCACTCTCTTAATTAACTTCATGCCTTCAGGAGCAATACATTTAAAGCTCGTCAATGACAACGGTTCCTCTAAGGGAACTCCTGGAAGGCCTGTGCAGAAGCCTTCATTTCAGCCGTCCAAGGATTTCCTATCAGCACAAAAATGCCACGGTGCCTAAAATTTCTCTGCTAAACACCACATCACTCATTTGCACTTTGTCAGAATGCTTTCACATGTTTAGGCAAGTGGCATAGGTGAGTGACAGAAAATAAATAATCAACTGACTAAAGTTAATGTCCCCTTCATATTTTTGGCAGTGTTTTGGCAAATCACTACCCCTATGTGAAGGATGCTAGATTGTAAACTAGTGTATAAAATGTCCTACAAGAAACAGCTGTTATGGACGTGAAACATACTATAATACAGGGGTGCCCAATATCTCGATTTCGACTGACCAGTGGATTGCAGAGGCCACGCTGGTGGATTGTGTGTCATTTTCATAGATCGGGTGATGATGGAAGGAAGGAAGGAAGGAGCAAAGGAAGGATGTGATTTTAGGGTTTTGGGACGCAGCCCTGAGCCATTTTGAGACCAAGGTCAGGCACCCCTCAGACCTTCTCCTCCTTCCTATTTCTCAGTTTCACTCAGACTCCTCTTCATCTCTGAGCAGCCATTTTAAGCCTTTACGTTCCTCAACTCCAACCATATCCCTGCATGCGATAATTTCCAAAGAACTGTACATTTGAATGACTCATAAATATGCAAAATGCATAACTGTTTTCCTGAGGGGTGTCAGTGTGCGTGAGATATCAAACTGGTTCCACTCCCCTTATACTCCCCAGGAATTCCCCATCAGTGGCCGAGCATAGGAAACCAGCATGCATGGAAATAATAGACCGTGTTGCAATAAAAATATTCCTGCTTTGATTTTATTTTCTTAGTCTCTTGCTGAATGCCGTGGTGGTGGTAACAGAATGTCCTTCAGAAGAGCCAGAATGTCCTCTTTATTTAACTGTGTGTCTGTGTGTGCGTGTGAGTGTTTGACCGCGTGCATGTGTGAGGGTATTTTAGTGTATGTTTGTGCGTGGCCGTGTGTTTGTGTATACACCTATGTGTGTGTGAGACCATATTTGTGTATGTCTTTTGCATGTGTATTTGTGTGTGTGTGTGTGTGTCTGGCTGTTTGCATTTTTGTGCATGCACCTGAGCTTGTGGTGTCTATGTCCTTTTTGTGTGTATTTGTGTGTATGTACCCTTGCACGTGTGTATTTGAGCGTGCAGCTCTGCCAGTATCTTAGAACACTGTCTATCTCATACATCCTTCACCAAATACAATTGTTTGCTTCACAGAGGTATAATTAGAATCAGGAAGTTGTGTTGGCCTGGATATTATCAAGGCAGAAAAAAGCAAGGAAAATGAAAGTAAATCATTCTACTTTATTACAAAAAAAGATTTTCCTTTTTTGAAGGAAAGCTATTTCTGAACTCAGCAAAAGGCTTGTGAGTTCACCAGTTGAATTTTAAAAGCGTAGGACACTCTTGAACACTCAAATTCATAGAGATGGGCTTGATGCAGATCAAAGCAAACTCTTCTCTGTCTATATTGTTTTCTGTAAAAGAAAAAAAAAATTCTTCTTTATTTTAAGAAGCAGAGAAGCAGCTGTGGCCCAGGCTGAGTCAAGGTTTACAGAGGGTACAGCTGGCAGGAACAGATAAGTGAGAGCACCAATTTGCCGGCCTTTGATGGTGACGTGGTTTTAGAGGCCTCCGTGAAGTATCCACAGTAAAGGGGTTATATGCCGTACCTGTGCTGTCAGTCTCAGACAGAAACAGAGCAGCAGACAGAGAATAGCAAGGAAAAACCCCCCCTTCCCCCCCAAAACCCTCCAAACCCACGCTTACCTACTACAGATCTATACGAGTCATGTGTTCAGTGCATGCATTATACCATTAGCAGAAACATGACTCCTATTGAAATCCTATTGATTTATTTAATTTCAAACGTGCCATCATTAACGTAACGTGGAAATAGAAATGGGAAATGTTGTAATCTATTTTTGTTTTTCCAGAATAGAAAAGGGGGGCGATGTGGGAGCCTCTGTTTTAGCAGGCTGCCCTCCCTGCCCTGGTAGTGCGCGCGGGAGGATGGCAGCGGGGCCGCCGCGAGGCTGCTTCTCGCAGAGCGATTGTTTGGGCAGAGGAAGGAAGCTGCCCCCGCCGTGAATGGGAGGAAGCGGCCCTGCGCTACGGCCGAGCCTTCGGCCCCGCGGCCCGGGCCCTGGGAAAGACCCACTCCCAGGCCCCCGGCAGCACAACAACAACACCCGCCGCACAATGAGCCGGCGGCTAAGGTAAACTGACCCCGGAGGAGGGGTTATCTCTCTCCGGCTTTATCCGAGCGCGGCTCAACAGCGCCACCTAGGAGCGCTGAGGGAGAAAAACGCCGTTAACGCTCCCTCAACACCAGCTGCATACACACACACACACTCTCTCTCTGCATTGCTTTGCGCGTATTGTGGTACGGATTCTCTGATTTAATCTATGAGTTAATCTGACAACATGCAATTCAGGGAAAGCATTATAATAAATATAAAAAATAGTATAATTATTTTCAAAAATATTAATGCTGATATTAATAGTATTTTCACACATGACAGAATAAATTTTCCAGAAAAAAATATTCATTTTTTCCTTGGGTGATGCCTTGTTTTAATTTTATTATGATTATCATTTAGGCTTAACTATGTTAGCAATCAGCATTATAGCCTGTTAGAACTGTTTTAAAACACCTGTTTGCTTTTTTGTCTGTTTGCTCTTTTGAAAGGTAGCTGCTGAAACAACATAAAAACCTATGCTGAGCTTTCAAAGTGTTGAGTTTTCAGAGTGTGTCCCCTTTCTCATAGTTTAATGAGGTGTGATTCATGGAAGTGCTGTAATAAATCTTGTCATCTGCCGGGCTTGTTGCTTAGATTCACATTCATGGCGATATGTTGTTTTGTGCTGCTGGCATATTATCAGGCCTTTAAGAAAACTGCTTTTCATTCAGACCACAATTAAGGTAAAATATATTGCATAAAGGTACAGTGGCAGTATCTCACCTAGGAATCAAACCTGCGACCTCTCAGTTACAAGGGCAGTTCCCAATACATTATGTACGGCCAAATGCATATTGTAGAATCTTATCTGAAAAGTTCCAGTGTGGCTGCAGGATTTTGTTCTAGTCCAGAAATAAAACACCTGATTCAGCAAATCGACCAATCAAGAACCTTGATTTGCATTATAATACATTCATCGATTGGTCAGAACAAAAACCGAAAACCCACAATGGCCTTTTTATGGATCAGGGTGCCGTGCCGTTGCGTCAGTCCTAAAGAAAACTTTTGACACGAATGAAAGGTACTGGAAAAAGAAAGAACAGCTTCAATGTCTAAGTGAATTCAAGGCAGGCTTTAATATTTTAATAAACCTTTGCTTATAATGGCATAGCTAAAGAGGAATTAAAAAACCAGAATGGAAAGAAGAGGATCAAATGTGCCTGAGTCATGGGAAAAAGTGTTCATCAGAGCATAAAACAATGGGACAGTCTTTTCCATCACATCAAAAACACATCAAAAACAAAACCTCTTCTATCCGAATCACAGGTGGTCAAATTCATAAAAGTGAGTCGTGACCATTTCTGCTGCCACCTCGGCGCTCTCCTGAATGAACAAATTTTTAGATCCCAGGATGCCGCAGGGCACCGCCGTTCGCATAGTATAATCGACATGTGGACGACCAAAAACAGAAGCGCCACCCTGTTCGTCGCAGAGGCCTGCTTTGGGATCGCTCCGTTCCTAATCTGGCGCCAAGCCAGCGTGCCACATTAGTGCATTATTTTCCATTCACACAACACAAATTCCTTCCTGCTCTCTGACATCAATTTATTGAGATCACAAGTGAGCATAATTTGCTGTGGGAATTTGTTGGGGCCGACTTGGTGGCGTGTCCACACGCCGGCAATATTAAACAGCTTCTCTGCCGGTGTCATTAGACCAGAAAACAGAACAGGGGTTGCATATTAAATTCATTTATTTACTGTTTTTTTCTTTCTTTCTGTAAACACTAGGACTGGCAGAGGCTGCACGCTGAAAGCATCATTGAAGATAACTAAGTGCAGACTTGGCGATGAGTGTTTATACTGGACATTTGTGGAATATGTAGGGTCCAGCTATTTTACAGGAGTAAAACTCAATTGTATTTTAATGAAAGGTTAGGGAATAGTTTGACCAATTTCTCCCATGAGTGGCTGAAATGTATTTATTATTATTATTGTATATTCTGTCTGTAAAATGTCTTGTGGCAAGCCTTGTTTGGCCATATGACCGTAAATGGTGCAATAACAACTAAATTTCGATTGATTGTCATTTCTTCGAATGGTTTCATTCGCTGAAGCTCTGAGGAGATGATCACAGGAAGTGTCCACAGGAAGTGCCGTCTAAATCAATACTTGCGGGCGGGGAGGCCCTCGTGGAAAAAGCCTGCCTACCGTTTCCAGCGGGGAGCAAATCAACAGTAGTGGCACTGCTGTGCCCTGCCTACTTGGGCAGATTTACAAGAGGGCTATCAGCCCAAGTGCCTGCGCTGTTTCCAGTCTCAGAAGCCAACAGGGGCACAGCCGCAGGAAAACAGCACGTTGTGGAAAGGTTTTTATTATTTTATTACATTACATTTTATTATATAATTACATGAGATATACAGTGATTAAACAGGAATTAGACGGAGCCATAGAAAATGGGAGAAGTTCAGGAGAGTCATCGTGTCAAATCTATAGAAATTGTAGATTTGTATGATTCAAAGTCTTGACCAGTCCACTGCTGCACCAGATCACCCCTGATTGTTTTGGGTGGAGCATTAAATAACTTACAAATCTCTTGTTTTTGCATAAAATAGCTGACAAATCGGTTGGTGTGATGAGCTCTGTTATATATAATATCCAAAATGTATTGTGAAAATGTTGATGGCCGTTAAAGTTTTCTGTCAGGTTGTAAGAGTGTGAAATGTATCTGAAATATATATTTCTAATGCATCATGTATATATTTGTATCTAATAAAATAAGTGTTTTTGATCCTTTTTACCCTATAAAACATCAACTTCTTTTTTGTCCAACTTTCCTTCCTCCTTTACCCATCTATCCCATTCTCTTCAGGCAAGATGGAAGAATACAAGTTACATTAAATAATTTAGGGTACTTTTGGTAGTATTGCTTTGGAATGCAGCTTGTTTGATTCATGTAAGATTTATATAAGATAGCCAGTATTGTTTGTTGTAACTTGGCCTCATTTTGATATCAATACTTTTAACGGCAGGCAAAACTTTTGTGAGTTTTCATTAATGACTTACTGTACTTTGTATGTCTGAGTAACTTTTTAATTTGCCTACCACTGTTACCTTTTTAAAATATATAATTTTTTTTTTTTTTTACCACATTGTGACATCCTTAATCCTGAACCATGAAATAAAGGGTGTCTATGACTTGTGTAGTGCTTGTTATGCCTGCATGTGTTTGTGGTGATCAGTCATAGATTGTTTGACTTTTTCCCGGGATGTGAATTGACAGCCAGCTTGAATGTACACAGCGCAGTCCTGGTTTGACTCTGGCTCGCCACACGTAGGGTGCTGTCACACTCCCACGCATGTTGATTTATAGGAAGCATTACGACAGGCAACCGTGGGAGACTCCCATTGCATTGGCAGGGGGACGCCTGCCTCGCTGCCAATGGGGTGGCAAATCTGCTGAATCCAGAAGCCAGCTGTGCATGAGTGTGCAGGCTCACACCCTGTCAGACACGCGTCACACACCCTGTCACAAATACAGTAACAGAGCCATGCTGCCCCCAACACACATACACTCAGTAACAAACTCTTTACACTCACATACTCCAATCCCACACACACACACACACACATACACGTAGATACATACCAGAGATCCCTCTGTTTGTTGTAATGTTTTCCTGAACAAATATTAGGCTGTGAAGTGGCCACAAGCCATTTAAGCTAGAGAGCTGTGCACCTTTGATTCTTACAAGCCAAACATTTGTTTTGAGGATCATGCTACCACATGAGGTGTGTAATAATGAACCACAATATATATTTGCACAACCATTCTCTCCCTCTCTCTCTCCCTCTCTCCCTCTCTCCCTCTCTCCCTCTCTCCCTCTCTCTCTCTCTCTCTCTCTCTCCCTCCCTCTATCTCCCTCTCAACCTTTCTCTCTCCCTCTTGCTCCCTGAGATAAGATAATGTAAATAAAAAAAGATTTGCGAACACTGCTGTTATTCAATTTCCTTTATGGTTGTGGCTTGTGATGAAAAGGCACCAAAAAGTGCATTCCTCTCACATGAGCTAATCTGTGGCTAACGGGGATTTTGGGCGGCATTTAAAGTGACACAAAAAAAGCATTGTAACTAAGTTCTAAAACACTGAGAAGACAATAATTATCATAATCCCTGGTCTTTGAAAGGACATCTCATGAGAGTATCTCATCCATGTCTAATTTCTTGCAAGGTTCCATGCAGATATTCTCTTTTTGAGGCTCTTTTATAGGAGTTTACTTTTATTCTGCTAATGTGCACACACACACACACACACACACACTCGCATGCACACACACATGCAAGCACACACACACACACACAAACACACACACATGCACACACACACACACACACAAAAAATAACTTTCTGTTAGATAGTGTCCTGTAATGGAGGACTCCTGTTTTATTCTTTTGTGGACAGTGCCCCCTGTATGCAAGTGCCCCAGTACATTAATCTGCCCCAGTATCCCTGAGAGAGGCAGGACCAGAGCTGGCCCTAGGTCGTGGTGGCCCTAAACAAGAATATTCTGACATAAATCACAAAAAAATAAAATAAAATACCACTGTATTGTGAGGCCAAGGGATGGTGGTGGCATTCAACAATTGCCTAGAGTGTTTATGCTTACAGCTCGCTCAGGGTTGGTCTGGACAACTTAATGGAAACACCACATTAAAAATGACTTTAACTTTGAAGTAGCCAAATCACAATTACAGTACAGAGACAGCCACAATGATGAGTCATATTAAATTGAAAGCAAATTAGCAGTATGGGTCAGCTTTAGAAGAGTTCTGAAAATCAACACTTTCATATGTAAGTTTCTAAAGCAACATGAGGCAACCAATATAATTCCAAAGTGGTCAAATAGTCACAGCCTGAATTGCAGGTGCATCAGTCACAAGAACTGCAAAATTATTTCATGTGGCAAGGAGTACAGTTTCGAAAAGTATGACAACACATGGAAAACACGAACCAACTACATCAGTAAAGTGTGATCAGTGGTTGCAAGTAAAAACTCATTGACAAGGTTGGACAAACATTTAACAGTATATTTTCTGAACTAGGGGTTCCCAAATGTTTTTCTGACGTGACTCCAAATTAATGTTCAAAAATTTCCACAACCCCAACACACCTCATGCCTAACAACACTGTTTAGCCATGACTATATTGGCAATATACCGTGACCTCTCTTGCCTCATTGCTTTATTATAGCAGGGTTGTTGTAGTCTACATTCACAGTTTAAAGAGACAAAAAAAAGTGAATTTCTTTCTTACTTTTTTGCAGCGCCACCATGCAGACAACTAATGTCCAAGGCTAATGTACAGAGATGCTTAATTTGGTATTAGGAGCAAAAACATGGACCCCTGAACAATGGAAAAAGCATTATGGTCTGTGGTTGTCGTTTCCTAGATCTTTTTCCTACATCTGGATGGGTTTACATTTGGAGAAATCCAAAGGAAGCCATCGTCCCACACTGACTGTTGCCAAGTGTTAAACATGGCGGTGGATCTGTCATGGTGTGAGCAGCCATCTCGTGGGAGTCATTGAGTCTGGTGCTTTCTCTGCATGGCTGCGTAATGTCCAAGGAATATGAAGCCATTGTATAAAACCAGGTGCACCTTATGTGCAAATACTGTTCCATTATGATGTCCGTATAGTCCATACATGAACAACAGGATGAGGTCCAATGCCTTCCACATCCTCAACAATCACCAGATCGAAACAGTATTGAACATTTATGGAAAAGTTCAGGAAGGCAGAGTGCACATTAAATTTCCACCTCCTTCATCCCTCAATGAAACGAGTCTTTCCTTATTGAAGAATTGTTCAATATCCCACTAGACACAGTTCAAAACTTGAATGACAGCATTCCAAGAAAGACAGAACCTGTTCTTAAGGCAAAAAGTAGCCCTGTTCCTTACTAGTTATTTGAAATTCATATTGTATATAAGTACAACAGGCTCAGATGACATTTATACGTTATGGTAATGCAGCTTGTTTTGTAGTGGGTTCAGTCTGAAAACTCCTTGATGGAATGTAAGTGAAGCAATATTGACCAAAAAAAACATCCAAAGAAGAGAATATTTTGAAGAATGTGGTAGCTAGTGGTGGGAAAGTGAGTTTTTTTCACTTTCACTTTTCTCATCCTTGTGGCTGGGGGAACTAAGACCTAAGATATCATTCAGTGAAGTGAAATTTACGTGATGTATTTACATTTACAAGGGCATTTATGGTTTAATCGTAAACAACATGGCATGCGGTCTGGCACACAGAATGATCAATAATGTACGATTGTGCTAGGTCCTAGACAGGGTATTAACAGGGTTGGAGAGTTGATGAGGATAGATAGCCAGATTCATTCCACATTAAGCTCACAGGGAAAGAGAGTGTGTGCATGTGTGTGGTGTGTGTGCGTTCGTGCATGTGTGTTTGTGTGTGTGCCCACAGTGTGTGCGCAGTGCATGTGTGCGTGCATGTGCCAGGAATTGGATTCTTCATGGTGGGGAATGACATATGTGACTGGGGGAGCTGCAGTGTGCAGTATGAAGTCATGGCCTCATGTCAGCCTGGCGGGAGGGTAATCCCCGTTGGTCCCAGCTCAAGGGCTGCAGTGAACGGAAAACAATAAGAGCACTGTGTGTGGAGAGGGTGGAGCTGCCACTGGCAGTGTAAGAGGGCCAGAGAGTGAACCTATTTTTATCAGTGGAGGCTACATTAGCTATAGGTTCTAATATTATTATTATTACACCACCTCCACTATCACCACCAGCATATATAGACTTCACCTTGGATGGACTGCTCATAATCTGGATCAATGTTGCCTTCAAAGGTAGGTCCAGATGGATTCCATCCACAGGTTCACTGTCGGTGAATGTTCACATACAGGCATTCTTATGGTGATACCTTCAGTGTCAAATAATGAACATATTAAAATGGCCGCTTCACGATAGACCTGGTTTATTTCCTGCTTCAGTGTAGCCTCTATCCAGAACCCTCTTCCGATAATGATTAATATCAATGCACTGCATGTGCCATGACTGGATGCGTTCACCCCAGTGATCTATGGGTTTGCCACCAAAGGTTGCCAGGTATAATACCTTCATTTAGTAGTACTGAACTGTATCAACACTCAACAGTGATGATAAATGGCATTGCTGTGCTTTTTCTACACAAGATAAGAGTCTGTCTGCAACTGATGCAACCATGCCAGACCCTTATTTCAAAAGATGAAAGTATTGTATCAGTATTTTACCCCGTGTCTATGCTGTAACAGCTACAAGGGAATACACTGAATCATTTCAGTATTAGCAAAATAAGTCTAGAGTTTATTAAACATAATCTTTAAAAGATTAAGTAAGTGAGCATTAAAATATTTATTGGGGTGAATTCTGCCAGTAAAACAAGGAAATGTATGTGGAAATTAGATATAGCCTAGCCAATATCTCCATAGTCATAGACATCCGTTGTTATCAAAAACACCATTAAAACAAGTCAAAGACACATGCTGTTGCTTTGGTCACCATAATTCACCATTAAAATGAACCAGACCTTTGAACTTTTTACTGACACACCTTTGTGAAGCGAGTTAATGCTTTTACGGATTTACTCGACACAATCTGAAAGATATTTGTTCGAGGACAGTGAAACACTTGTCTCTTTTACGAATCACGATGCAGTACACACATTTGCAAATAATATTCAGCCTAATCCCTCTCCATACCATGTTATCCTTAGAATAATTGGTGTGAACTGTATTTCATGTGTCACAAATGAATGTTTTTTTAGTTTTTTTTTTGTTTGTTTTTTTGTATTGTATTGTCATTTAGGTGAATGGAGGTGTTTTTGAATGGGAGAAAGGCATAACTGATGGTTTAGAGTCTTGATTTGGGTTAATCTGAACTTCAGCCTCCATTAAATTTTCTGAATCCTTGATTTGCAATGGGAGAAATTGGAGGTGTTATATACAGGATACATCATTTTTTTCCTTCTTTGTTTTGGGCTAAATAGCTACGTGAGACAAATTTAAAGAGGCGATGAGATAGATAAGGAGAGATCCACAAATTAAATGATGACATTTGGCTGGAGTTCCCCTTTAAATGAGACAGTTGAAAAACATTTGATAATAGATATTGGGTGCCTAGATTCACCCTTGAAATATTTCCACGGCTACACGCATGCCAGGAGTGCGCAGGGCATGCCAGTACTGCTTGCTTTTCCACATCCACTTCCAAGCTTCTGCGGTGATTCCCTGTGCCTCAGGCCTGGCCTTTAGGCTCTTCTAAGCCCTCTGGTTCTCCCCGGTCATGGTCAAGGGTGGGGTCTGTTCAACCTGGTTGGCCTGGCTGTAGAAATGCAGGTTTTAAAAAAGATTTTCCCCCTTTTCCCCCTGATTCGAAATGCCCTATATATTGTGATATATTATGCTCGCTTCTGCAACCTCCGTTGTTCATACCGAAGAGCACAGACAAGTACACATATAGTCTCCTCTGAAGCATGTAGCACCAACGATACTTATCACACCAGAGTCAGAATCACACAGGCATGAACTGGAGGATGAGATGCCATGTGCAACTCAACAGGTAGACTTGCTGGTGGCTGATCTACCAGTGGGGGTCACTAGTGAGCAATGACTAACCACACATGCACTGGAACAGTGCTTTTAACAGAATAACCCACCCAGCAGCCCCTACGAAAGCAACAGGAGCATATAAATGGCATCCCACAAAAAAAAGTATCTCATATGAATACTTGCACTAACACAGATTTCAAACATTAACTACACGTAATAGGTTGCACGATTATTAGGTGACCAACTCAGTGATGACAGTGCACACACTACTTCTTTTTATTTTTTTTTCAATTTCAGTTTTCCCTGTATAATACCTGAAACTGAATAAAATGAAATTCCTAAGTCTCTGTAAAGTCATTCATTGGAAATAGTGGGGATAGCAGTTCTTGATGGGTCAGGGCTTTAAAGACACCAACAGTGGGTTTCCAGCTGCAGATTATAAGGCTGCAGTTGGTAAATACTTTAGGGTTGGGCTCCCCAGTCATTCACCTGGTTATTTTATACCTTTATATCCGCCATGAGACCCAGAAACTGACACTCAAAGTGAAAGACAGATAACATGGCATAACAGTGGTTTCTTTCATCATGGCCAAACTGAATTCTTTGAAATTGGGTGTATTTTCTTTGCTTTTTTCATTTTTTACCTTGCACATTTCTGTCTATTAGAATACTGCAAGCTTAAACACCAGATACTTATATCTTTGTGTGGAATTCAATCCTCCACCTCGGCAAACGGTCTTAAATTTCCGAATACGAATGGATTTCAGGAAGTTTTGTTTGTGTGGCATTTTCCCTTTATCTGAAGCAAAGACAATGGGTTGTGGGAAATTGCCGTTTATAAGAATGGGGACAGGAGCAGCCTGGGACCGCAAGACATAAATCGCTGCGGAGGGAAGAAGCTTCCAGAGGAAGAAAAAAAGGCGAACCAACATGAGAGGTAACTGCAGATTGTACCTTTATCTCCATGTACAACTTGTGCTGTAATAAAAACCCTGCGTTTCTGCTACGGAGTGATATACATGGAATTTGACAGAGGACGAAAGAGCGACATGGAGATAATGTGTCGGTAAGAGAGATAATGCATATGCGAGGGTATGTGTGTGTGTGTGTGTATGTGAGAGAGAGACAGAGAGAGATCATGCGTGTCCGTGGCAGGGATAATTCATGCGTGTGCGAGAGAGAGAGAGGGGGAGGAGGTGGAGAAACAAGGACTATAGCAGGCTCTGAGTCTTTGCTTGCTAATTACATTCTGCAAGTCTACAGTTCTGAAAGATGATTCCTCAAGTGGGTTCTAATTTTCTAGAATTTGCACATGACTTGCTGCTCATAAATGATTAAGGAACTTTAGCTGCTGAGACCCACACAGAATAAAAGGGCTATCTACACGTGCTCAGTGTACATGCGTCATACTTCAAATGTCAAGTGTACACCACTGCTAAGGAGTATACTATTTTTGTATCTGGAACATTCTAAAATGTCTTTCATTTCCATTACAAAAATATTCCTTTCCAAAGTCTCCTATTTAAGGGATACCTCACAAGTAAGGCAGTGCCACAGGGAAGAGGTAACTACAGTACTGCTTCTTAAGGTGTGTGGTCCATTTGTACCACCTCTTGTACTACTGCCTCCATACTGTCCTGCACACATTTGGATCATGGCACTGCTTGGCATGGGGATAAATATCGATATGGGGATATAATGGAGGGCTATCCTTAAGGGCTCCATCAATGGTGTCCTGTTAGTTCTAGGGATGCGCATCCACATCACACCACTTGCTCAGCCCCACCCAAAACCTTCTGTTGCTGTCTGAATTTCACGAGCTGCATTTAAACCTTGGCTGGGAAACCAAAAGAAGCAGACTTTTCTCCGGTTCATAAAGATTACTGTCTTAATGCATGCACAGACTCTTCTAATCCATGATTGATGGGGGCTCTAGAATAATATGCTGAGTTTGCTGTATCACTATGAAACAGAAAGTACAGGAATGTAACCCTGGGATCCCTGTTTCTCAAGTGCTAGGGTTTGGATGTTTGGATTTTTTTCCCCCAGATTATTTACAGGGAAGGGATCTAATTACATGTTTGAAAATGTATTTTTCAAAATTTCCTCAGAAAAAACATCAGGTTGCTCCAAGCTATAACAACATGAATAGCAAATTGAAATAGACTATTTTTATAATAAGAAAAAAAAAAGACAAAACACAGCTCAGTTCATAAGCACAGTTAACGACCAAATTTGATCGTCCGCATGTTTCGTGGACAAGGCCCAATGTGTATATTTGACCATGTAAGTTCCCATTCATAACGTACACCTTTAATTGCTAATTAAACAGTGGCCTGTATTTATTGAAGCAGACTGTTCCCAGTGTCACATTCCATCCACCCATTCCGGCCAAGTTTTAAAGGTACTCATTCACTTTTTAATCAATGTAGACTGAGCATAAATGAAGAATTCCTGAAGAAAAAAAAACTCCCTATGACAAAAACAAACATGATTTTTCTCCTACTTCCTTGGATAATTATAGTGCATCTTGTTTTTTCCTTCCTGTTGTCTTTGCATGCTAGAAATTATTTAAAGGATATGCAGTCATCAAGAAGTGTAATTACCGCTAATTACACCATGATAATTTAATTCGTGTAGGCACCCTGGGACAGTTTGTGTTACATCATCACTGAGCTGGGTTCCTAGTTGACAGTATTCGCAAGACACCACCCACCACCATTGCTCTCCTGCCCCCTCCCCTACCCGCCTCTCACCAGTATCTCTTTCACCTGCTCTGCTGTGAACCCAGCGACCTCACCACAGCAGAGGGTGAATATTATCATTTGGACTAGAGATGCCTCCTCACCATCGTCGTGGCAACTGCATACTTCTGCATACACTTTCTGTGCACCGAATGTAATGGTGGGCAGGTGAGAGATAGATAGATAGAGAGAGAGAGAGCAATATGTGATATCTGTCCTTTTCCTTTAGGTTGTCCGTCGTGTCAGACGATGACAATCCTGCCTCTGCCACTTGTGAGTCTTCTTGTGGCTGTGGAGCCCAATTCGCGATCCACACTGTCTGCCACAAACAGAACAGGTGAAAGCACTGACTGTGGATGTGGTACTAGCTTCATGTCTCTTTAGACGTTTCCTGGTCCGTCGATCACCTCGGTCCTCCTCGAGCTTATGCACTCCGTGTTGGCAGAGCTGCCACCAAATGGAGCGTTCAGCGGCAGCGTCCTCCAGCTGGGTCGGGTTCAGGCCGCACTTTTTCAGGACAACTTTCAGTTGGTCTTTATATCGCTTTTTCTGGCCCCCTGCCGAGCGGTGGCCAGGATGTAACTGGCCATACAGCACTCTACGTGGTAAGCGCTCTTTCGGCATCCTGATGACGTGACGGAGCCAGCGAAGTTGGTGCTGGATGACGGTAACCTCCATTCTGATGCAGTTGGTCTTGCGGAGTATTTCATTATGGGGCACACGGTCACGCCAGGTTATCCTCAGGATGCATTGTAGACATCTGATATGGAAGGCCTCAAGCATCCTGAGGTGGCGACTGTACAGGGTCCACGTCTCACAGCTGTAGAGGAGTATCGTGATGACAACTGCTAAGTAAACCGATATTTTGGTGTGAAGGTTGAGGTCTTTATTTTGAAAGACCCTTCTCCTGAGTCTGCCAAATGAAGATGATGCCTGTTTGATCCGGTTTTGTATCTCCCCTTCGATGCTGCAGGCGTCAGAGAGGAAACTGCCCAGGTATTTGAAAAAATATGGCTATCCATGATATCTGTACAAAGCATCACCAAGCATAAATCCAATAGCACAAACTCCTTCTCCCAAAAATATGGATGTGCAGTTTATAAGTAGCCTACATGCAATGCATTTATACAGTCATATTCAAGGTTATATGGAGGAAAACTCATGAGTAGCCATTTTTTACACACTGATTTTATTATTTTTTACTTCATGTTCAAAAGGCAACGGATAGTCATATTTGTGGACACATATTGCCAGTACACAGTTAAAGCTTTTGAGAGTTATCTTTTGGTGAATAGTGGACAACTTATTAAGTTTTATTTCCTGCACAGAGCCTGAACCAGATGTGTGGATTTAGCCATGTCTTTCTGGAGAGGCTGATAGACAGTATGTGTGCATCTTTATCTTGGTTCCCTCAAAAACACGGTCTGCAGCAGATTACATTACATTATTTATTTGCTTGGCAGAAGTGCTTATCCATAGCAACTTACACAGCTCACTTTTTTATGTTATCCATGTTCACAGCGGGATATTTATTGAACATATTCAGCTCGACCTTGCTGAAGGGTGCAACAACCGCACCCCCCCATACCCCCTCTCCCCCCCCCCGCCCCAAGAGATTTGAACCTATGTTCTTCAGGTTACAAGGCCAGATCTGCAACCACATCTCTGCAATGATTCACCCATCCTGATACTGTATACATTCGCAGATTTGCCCTAATAATGGCTTTGCATAGTTTGGACAGAAATGCATACTGTCTAGCCATGACTTTAAGCTTCAGTGACACCTATTGACTCATTTTCTCTCTCTCAAATTCAAATTCAAATTCAAATTGCTTTATAGGCAGGAAATACATACGTACATATTGCCAAAGCATCATAAATCAATTCAAACTACATATGTGCAGTGAGATACGAATAACAGAGAAAATTCTATAAACAAAAAAAAAAACATAACAATAACAATATTAGTGTTCAATCAACACAAGCATTTAAAGAAAAATTAATTAAATAAATAAATTAATAAATAAATAATATAATTATGTAGGATGGTCACTCAGTGTCCCTCAGGTTATGGCAAGCTGAGACATATTGAGCTGCAATTGGGACTGTTGGTCCTTGTCCTAATAGGACTGCACATGTTTCATTCTTTGCTAAAGAATGGAAGTTTTTTTTAATAATTTTTGAAAATTTGTTGTAATATATTTTTCATATATTTGTATACTTTGTACAGTTTAGGAGGAAGTGCATCTCTGTCTCAACCTCTCCTGTCTTACAGTGACCACATATTCATTTTTCTTTTGGTAACCATTAATTTTTGTCTGCCTTTTTCAATTTCAAGGGTGTAGTCACTGAGTCTGGTCAGGATCCGTCTGCTTTGTATCTCTGACAGAGAAGAGATACTCTGCTGGAGTATAGTCTTTTTTTTAGGGTTCAATAGCAATTTAGTCGACTTTGTGTTTTGGTTTCTCTATCCCAATGTTCCAAATACAAATTTTTTGTTTGTTGCATAATTCGGGTTATTCTGATTTGCGGCTGGTAAGCAGTGCTGGTCTGAGTGTGATGCAGGTTAGTTTGGGTTACAGAATTAGTAAGCTTCAGTACCAGCTGACTGACTCTCTGACTCTCTCTCTCTCTCTCTCTCTCTCTCTCTCTTTCTCTCCCTCTCTCTCTCTCTCTCTCTCTCAGACACTTGAGCAGTCTTTTTTCTCATAACCTCCAACTTAATCACTGAGGAGGCTGGTGTGGGTTTCTGAGTAATACCCTCTTTTGAAACCATTCCAAAAACATGCAGCGATAACACAGTTCACATGTTCACTGTAATAACTATTACAGTTCTTAGATGGCTACCGTACAGTGTATTAAAGCAACTTACCAAGTAATTGCTGCCAGCAAGTTACTTTGCATTTTGCAGTATTTCTTTTACAGTAACTTGGTAGCAGCTAAATCATTATATATATATATATATATATATATATATATATATATATATATATATATATATATAGGACTAATTATATCTGTGCATTATCTAACCCACTCGTGGTCAGGGTCACAGGGGGTAGGAGTATATCCCAGCATGCATTGGGTGAGAGGGAGGAATACACCCTGGACAGGTCATGAATCCATTGCACAAACACCATTTACTCACATCCACAATTTAGAGTCTCCAATTAGCCTAACCTGCATGTCTTTGGACGTGGGTGGAAACTGGAGTACCAGTAGAAAACTCATGCAAACTCAGGGAGAACATACAAACCCCTAATGATACACAATAAAAAAAACAAAAAAACAATCTACCTATCTTTGGTCTATAAGGGGGACATCTTGGTAGGATCTGAACCACCCCTGTGATGCCCCTGTCCTTTGACTGACAAGTCTTATGAATTTGAAAATGAAAATGTGACTTAATGGAGGGTTGGCATTATAATTAGAATTTTGTCTGGGTAGATGCGTGACAACATGAAGGCTAAATTACAAATGGCAGAACTACCGTGGATTTTAATTTATGCCAGCCTTGTACCATGAGTTTGTTGGCCTTCAGACAAGGAAATTAAGATGATCAATTGAATTATCATTTTCGTTTTGCCATCAATCATGTGGTTACAAGAAGAAAATGTTATTTCAGACATACAGATTTGGCTTCCGTTTGCATTTTAATTATTGTAGTATTAGTTGTGTTGTGTTGTGTATGGTATGGAAATAGAGAAGTCAAACAGACTTTGCATTTAAATTTCCAAATTGTCAGATAAAGCACATAAAAAATTAAAAAGCAAACTGGATTTTTGTGTTTGAATTTGTATTATGTCATGACTTTTGTACACATCAAATGGAAACAAAATGCAAGTGCAAATGCAATTAAAGACAGCAAAGTTAGGTTTGTGCGACTGGAAAAACTTTGACAGTCAAATAGGTAGTCAAAATATATTTTTTGCTGTAAATATATGATTTACAGCAACAATATATTTACTGTAAATTTCACCCTCCAGGAAATGTTTACCTGAATGCAGTATACAGGTTCTATAGTAAAGATGTGATCACTATACAGTAATATTGCCGTGAAAACTACAGAAATCATTTACATTATATATACATATGAGCTATGCAGTGGTATGCTTTCCACAGTTACCCACACATTTACCTATATACTTACAATGTTGATTTATTCATTTATTAATTTGTCCTTTCTATTTGATATTTATGAGAGCTAAAAAGAGCCACATTAACAGGACACAACTGTAACCCGTGAACTACATCCGGGAGGAACAGATTCAGAGAGAAGCGATATCTTTAATCTCCCCAACTGGCACACTGCACAATTACTTGCTCAGAATCATGATTTGTCTTCCTCGGGTCTGGTCTCCTCTCTGAATTGTGTCAGTTGTGAAAACGACCGTCAGTTTCACAGGTCTGTGAGTTTGTATCATACAGAGGCCACAATGTGCAGAATTAAGCACGTAAAAAAATTTCTGATCAGCTTTATGTGCATTAAAAAACAACATAGCCACTAACCACAGGTCAGTTTTACTTGTCTTTGTTTCGGATTATTTATTTTCTCATGGAAAATAAACAACTTTTCTTCTTCAGATGTCACTATGGTCTTAAAAGTGAGATGAATCCTGATGTGTTTTGGAAACAGTTTCCTTTCCTATAAATCCCAAAAATCCAGTGTATCCCCAGTTAATCCTTTAACTAATGACCTGACCCTAGAGCATGTTCGGGATCAGAGAGCGGGGCATTTGTTTAGCTCCCGTTATGAGGAGCACGGGGGCCATTAGGGCTATTGCACGCGCTCAGATCCACGCTCTGTTTTCATAAGGGCAGTTCAGACAATCTGCCTAAACACAGGGGGCTCAGGGCCCGCCTGCTGTCGCAGGGGAACGGTCCTCCGCGCGTCCACTTCAAAGCGTGCGAGCTTGAGTGAAAGCAGGTGTGCGTCTGGCCCTGAGGTAGGCGGGTGGATGGGTGGGGGTTGGGGTGGTCTCCGAGAGGGCCTCGATTCTCTCCAAGGAGGCTTTTGGAAGACCAGGCTGGGCGAAGGGGTCTCTGTAAGCTATCAGATTTCTCAACCTCACTGTTGATACCTCGAAGACAGCTGGCTGGGATACTTTAGCAGGAAGTCATTTTACATCATGATCCTCGACTACAGGCTTTCCCAAGGTCTCCTGTCCTCTTTCAGTACCAGGGTTTAATCCTCTCTGTTCCACAGTGTTAGTGTACATTCTTTTAGTTACAATATTACAGAGAGCTGGGGGGCTATACTGAATAAGAAAACTAATAATGCTGTATGCTTTTTTTAAACAAATTATTTTTAATAAAGTAATTTTTCTGTGTTCCCCATCCTCTAATCCTCTTGCAGCGCAATGTTTTATTTGTGTTTTGGTATTTTCTTCATTAAAAAAAAAACATTCGTTCTGCACATACCCCCTCTCATAGACTCACTCCCCTCCCCTTCCCCCAGAGAAAAAAAACTTTTCATCCACACAGACTTTGCTCACACACTATTACCCCTGCAGACACAAAATGTCTCCCCGATAGGCACATGATGTCACCTGCATGGAGTCTCATTATTTAAATGGAGGCATTTGTCTGCTTCTCACCTTTGAGCCCTAACTTCCAGCCCCTCAACCCCTAACCCTTTGACTCTGACCTCTGTCCCTTAGCCCTCAACCCCTCTGATGAAAGAAGGGAATGATCTCATCCAGGAACTCTCTCATCACTTCTTTATAAAATGATACTCCTTTTTTTCTCCCAATTTGGAATGCCCTATTTGTGTTGGTTGCTACAGCATCTACTACTAAGATATGGAAAAATGCCTACAAAGGTACAGATGCTTATTACTGGGTTGGCACCATATGAGCACATAAAATTGTGTGCTTAGCCAGCAATACATACTTAATTTGTACCTTCTCTGGCTTGTAAAAAGTACATATTAGTACCCAGATATAACACTGTTCTTGTACTTCCAGGGTATACTTGTAAACTAAAGAACAAAATGTACCTCTACCTTTATTTCTGAGAGTGCATCAATAGAGGAAGCATGCCCTTTCATCTGAAACACAATGTTCAGCCAGTGCTTCTTTTTACACCACAGTCCACCAATTCAACTTGCACAGGCATGAACACAGATGAGTCTCAACACTGTAAAAATGATATGTTGAGAAAGTTGAAAATATCATGGCAACACCATGCTGCAAGAGATTTTTGTTTGTTCATAAAATGCCAAAATTCTTATTCAGCCAATTAAAAAAATCTTGTTTAGCTAACCAAGGAAGTCTTGTTTAACTAATTCAGTTTTTTGTTGCAAATGCTATAGTGTGGTAGAAACTGCTCATTGCACAAAAATTCAAGCTAGTTTAACTTCATCATCGACATTATTCAAATTATCAAATTATCACGTACTGCAACAGTTTAGAAGGAACTGTACAGCTCTTTTTCTCGCTTACTGTAGTTATTTCATTTTCAAAATGACATGCTCTTTTAGAAGCAAGAGATGTACTTTTATTAAGCTCAATGCAAGGGCAGTCATTTCCACACATAGCAAACTCCTCCATGGTGTTAATTCACACTTAGCACAATAACTACTGAAATGAGGGATATTGCTGGACACAGGGTACTACAAACGAGGGCATTGCATACTTCACTGCACAAGCAAAATATGAATCTTCAAAGAACATGATTGCAAGAAATCCATATATACATCCATATCTGGTGAAACATGTAGGAATTGCAGCCCTTGATATATATATATAGTCCCACCAGATAATGTTTATTTGTACAATTACTTTTGGTACCCTAAAATGGGGGAACTATTTGTAAAAAAGGGCTATAATTCCTATATAGACCATGTATGGATGTAAATACCCTAAAATAAATAAGTCCTGGCAGGCCTGTACTGCAGCCATCTTCAGCTCCTGCTTGTTTCAGGTGCTAGTTGCCTTAAGTGTTCTCCTCAGCATATGAAAAGCATGTTCACTTGGATACAGATTGGTTGACTGACTGGGCCAGTCAAGAATTTTCCAGAGTGTTTAAAAAGTGCCGTAATGTCTGCATGGTAAAACCAAAATGTATAAAACACCCTTTAATAAAAGCGGAGTATCTGCACTTTAACCACACGTGAATTGTTCAATTACAAATCTAAAATTGTGGCATACAGAGCCAATTAAAAAAAAAAAAAAAAACTGTCATGAACATTATGGAACTCAAATAAATAGCCCTCTGCAATGTTTGGGACAAACTGTAGATGTGGTGGGATTTGAACATGTTCCCCCATGTTGGGCACAAATTTATTATATATATATATATATATATATATATATATATATATATATATATATATATATAATTTTTTTTTTTTTACTTGAATATTTTACTCACTGTTTGACAGTTGCAATTATGTTTTGTTTAGTATGCAGTACAGCAGGGCATTACACTTGTCCCATATTTTGTGAAATTTTTGACTAATATGTTGCCATGGGAATCTGTTGTCCTCTCATCTGATTTTTTCTTTCTGTCGAAAAGCATAATGCATGCCCCTGTTAACAGCTGTTGTGGACCTGACCATGTCGGTTTGATCTATGGAAAATGTTTATATGCTGTACAGTGGTTTGGTTATTAGTTAAATGCACTGTAATAGCATTACTACACTCTGCATTACTGGAAGAACATTTTCATTGTGCGAGTGAGCATTGTGGGCTATATCTTCCTTCCTGCTTCATCTGTTATCGTAAGAGTCATTTTAGATTTTGCTTTGGGCACATTATGCTTTTTGTGTGTGTGTGTGTGTGTGTGTGTGTGGATGTCATTGTCGTTTTTCTAAAAAAAATAATGTTATTCACTCCCGGAATAGTAATTTGTCCAAGTCTTATGTTGATATTATGTAATTAAACATTTTAATGAATTCATTATTACTTCATTCCAATTCAAAGTTTGGCCAGTTAAGCCACCATCACAGTTAAGACAAAGTAAAAGTGACAAGTAAGGCCGGATGCTGCTTGAGTCCAGTTGTGTGTGAAATATCGTGCCTGCTCTGCTCTGCGTTCGTCCTCATTTGTTTGGTCACAGTCGACACCACAGGTACTGCCGTCAGCCACGCGACGCTCCTGTCAGAGGTGGCGCTATAAATAATGCAGTCCTCAGAAAGGTCACCTCTGCTATCGAATCAATAAAAATAGAAAAGTTTCGGAGGCGTGGTTCTCCTGTCGCCAAATTCCCGTGCGAACGGGAGATTTGTCTGCCTGGAGGGGATGACAAATCACCAAACTGAATATCAGATATATCAGTGACATCCTCTCGGTGGATCCGTAGTTACTTATTTACAATGCGCCTATGCAACGCACCGTCCATGAATGTTGCAGTGACTTTGAGCCAACACAGCAGTGTTACAGCTACAGTACATCATGGCAATGGAAAGTATGCACATGCTGTGAGTAGGGAGCGATTTTGAATTTCAGAGCAATTGAGCCAATATATTCACCCCTGTTGAATGAAAGAAAAAAAGGGTATCCCAGTATAATAGGATATAACAACCTTCATTCATTGCATGTGCTAGTGAATGTGTTTTATCAAGGGCAGAGGAGGGGTGACACAGTAGGGAAGCAAAAGTTTTGGAGTGGGTCCCTATATCACTAACTCCCCAAAAAAGAATAAAGTTACACTTGATTTCAAACAGACAATTGAAATCACTGGTGTCAGCTGCTTCATCTCTGGTAGGGTCTTGTATCCTATCAACCCAAACTTGGATTAACCTTAACAATTCAACTTGCCCGTGATTAAAAATGAACAGTTTATAATGGTTAGCTTAAACATTTTATAGCACAAATACAGCTATATAGGCAAGCTTGTAACAAAAACATTGTTACACGTCTAACACTAGCTATATTTTGTATAATTTAGCAGAGATAAAAGTGAAATAAAAGAACTCAAAACACAATGAAATGCACCTATGTTAAACCATTAATGATCAATTATGCCGCATTGTAAGAGCCTACCAGGTGATACCACTTCTTAGAGTTAATGCAATTCAATTTATAGCATTAATATTTTTCACCAATTAGAGCACTGTTTATGCATAGTCCCCTGATTTCAGGGCACCATAACGTTTGAGACATAATAATATAATGTAAATGAATGTAGTCATACTCAGTACTTTGTTGCATATCCTTTTCATGCAATGACTGCTTGAAGACTGTGACCCATAGACATTACCTGGAGTTGAGTATCTTCTCTGGTGATGCTCTGCCAGGCCTGTACTGCAGCCATCTTCAGCTCTTGTTTGTTCTGGGGCTAGTTGACTTAAGTTTTCTCTTCAGCATTTGACATGTATGTGTAAATATATATTACTTATCATGCACACAACAGACACATGCACAAGCATTTCAGTTAGTCATTTTCATCCAATTAAATGTTTTCGTGTTCATTATGACAGCCAGAATAACTCGTACACAAGCATGCTAGTGAACACAAACAACAAGTTTAGCTCCATAGAAACACAGGCTGCTCCTTTCCCACCCACTACAAAGTTCTCTAACTGTGTAACCTATGTAAGACACGGCAATCAACACCACCTCAGCGTTGCATTCAGTAATAGGCCATCATCGTTTGCATGCTCGGTATTATGCAACGATCGAAGACATTCTGACTTATATAACAGTGAAGTACAGATATAGCCACCAACTGATGATGAACGCAGCCACTAATTGGCAGTCTTCAGGTACATTGATATCCTTGGAATTGAAATAGACGGAGAAGGGACAAACTGCACCAGTGCCAACGAATGTGAATGATAACCTGGAAGAGGAACATTAAAAAAAAAACTTCCAATATAACAACAATTATGACAAGCCACCCAAAGCTATTTTCCCCCGCACAATAACATAAAAGAATTGTCCAATTGGTCAGGAATCCACCCAGTATGGTAACCCTTAAAGTCAACTTCTGAAGCTGCTGTACAAAGATTGTTTGAATGAAGAGCATCAGACCATCCTGGCTACCTTCAGTAACTGACCAGATGTGCACAAAGAATAGGACAGTGTTTCCTCGGTCACTCTGTGTGAGAAATCCCCTCATCCCTGAACACATCCGGAGTGCCGTGAAGTTTTCCCAGTTATGCCACAGAGCGCATCGAGCCCTGAGTGCGCAGCCTTTCCCAGAATATTCCAGCGTGTGTCCAAAGTAAAGCCACACAGAAAGTCAATTCATCTGTGAATAACGGACACTTGTGGATTCATCCAAATCTAAACATTTACCTCAAGCCTCATATCCCCTCCGCAGGCTGCTGTGAGCATCCTCTGTCTTCATAGGCGAGACAGGTTTTGAGCTTCAAAAGGGGGGATTTGTGTGTGATGTGTAAAATGTCTCTTCCATCTGGTCCTCAAAGGCAGGAGTTTGAATCTTGGGTTCTTTGTGCTTTGTACTGTGTCTCCCATGCTGGTGTGTGTGTGTGTGTGTGTGTGTGTGTGTGTGTGTGGAGGTAATTAAACAACACATCTGCAAGCTTGATCACTCCAGAGATGCAGTTTCATTGTATGGCATTTTCAGATGAGAGAGGAGTTATCTGCTTCCTGGATTAAATGATTGCTTGAAGCCTGTGTTATTGTCTGATATTTTCCTCTGTCCAGTCCACAGTAAACTCTCATTTTTTTCCTCAATTGTTTTAGGAAGGAATAATCTTTTTTATTAATTTAGCTTTGGGCTCAGAGCCAGATAACTGGTTTATTTCAACAGTGGAGAATTCCCTCGCAAAGATACAGTAAGATACGATAAAATAAATGTTACTCAAATTGTTTACATGCACACTACATCATTTTTATTGCAAAGACCTACTTAATGTGTCTAAATCTGTACATGCCAAAGTCCTGCTCATCCAGTCTGTTCTCAGACCTCCACCCATGAGAGATTACAATCTAAAAGCCCTATTTTTCGGAATCAATGTCGCACAACACACGCATACCATAGTCAGTGCTGCAGTGCATGGGTTTGCTGGGCGTGGCTAGTGAATGTTGGTATTTCCATAACCAGAGGTGAGGAGTGCACAGCTCAAAGTGTGCGGTGCAGCAGGAAAATGGGCTGGATTATGCTGAATATATTATCAGTGGGTGTGATGCAGTTGGATTCATTCATAGCCAATCAAATGACCTCTTTTCATTCCCTTTAAGAGCTGTGTGTTTCCAATTTCCCCAGTCTACCACTGCAATGGAAAATGAGGATGAGGATATGCTAATCCAACATTTCTCCCAAGTTGTTATTTTGTGGGAGTTTGTCTATCACTTTATTAAAAATTTACTTTGAACAAATCTCACAAATAAGATAAATTAATTTGAATTTGTTTGAATATTCTTCCATCACAATTTTGATGAAGATATTGGACACAGAAATGCATGCTCAAGCTGATTATAAAATGTGCAGCAGTAAGATACATTGGACAGCTCAATTATGTTTGTATGAACTAATAAATATACAATAGGAAGGTGTAATTATTAACTTGTTTAACATAAATGCTTATTATTTATTCATTTTTCTTTTATGCTGATATTACATTTATTACACATTACATTTATTATGCCAAAAAGAGGAATTGTTGCAAAATGTGGCATTAATCATCAAACTGTTTATAAATGCAGTCTATCCATAATTTGTGCCAGTACTGTAACTATCATTTTAACTACTGTCACTTAATTAAACGATTGTTCAAGTTGTTTGTATTGTCATTCTTCTCATTACAGAAGGATGTAAGACAAGTAATGAAACACAGTACCCTAGGGACCACAGTGCAGTATAAGAACTGCTATAAACAAATAAAAACAGGAATAAATACAGGAATTTAAATTAGAAAAAAAGAAAAAAGACAATGAATACTAAATACAAAGTATGCATGTTTCCTGCTTGTGGGATTTATATCACATTCAAATTTGACAGAATATGATCCTGAAAAAAACTGTTGATTGGCTTTTTAATAGGCTATGATCATGCGTGCATTGCAATGGAAATCCCCAAAATTTTCTATTTGCTTTATGGTGGGCTGCGACTTGCGCTGTTGAGTGAGAAGGTGGGTGGTGAGGCCCCGAATCGCATACCAAAATTGCAATGAGCTGCCCCAAAACTCCTGTGCGTTGCTCCATCTTGACTGACACCCCTCAGCAGTGGCTCTCCTCCCACTTTGGAGTATTTCCAGGGATAAAATTACAAAATGGCTCAGGCTTGTCAAAATCCATGGGGAAAATACCACTTTGCCAGTGCGACAGCTCGCTCGCAACACTCCACGTGCCAGCTGGAAAAGAACGCCCTAAGGACCAGTTTATCTTGCTGCTCATCTTTAGATGTTTTCCCTCCGCGAGGTGGCTTAGCAGTAGCATCTGCTGTGGGTGCAGCGCCATTGTGTAGTGTGTGTTTCTCATGTAGCGTGTGTTGCCAGTGGTCATGCGCCTGCTTCGCTCCTCAATAAACAGTGTACATGCGATTCATATATGACATTTTTTGCATTAGTTTGTGTATGTGCTCCTCTCTATCTTATTCCAACATCTCTAAGAGTAAATGGGTTATTACAGATAGCTAATAAAGTGATTTAAAGCATGTAACAAGAGAGAATATGTTTCTTTTGGTTTCTGATGTGTCACTTTGTTCAGGGATTGAGTAGACTATTTGGAACAATATAATATTGAACATTATTTGATATTATGCTAATAAATAGTGGTGTTTATCATTTTTTCTTCTATTGCTGTTTGCTTTTTCAGATTAGTTGACTGTAAATGTAGGTATTAATGCCATTTTCCATCCCTGCACTGTGTCACCATCCACTTAAGTCTGTAAAGACATGTAAACACATCATTTCTTCTTTACCTTTATTCATTTATTAGGCTTTAAGGCATTGAAAAGGAAATAGCATTTCTAGATTTTTATTTTTATTTGGCATTGTGTCTCATCTGCTGAAAACACAAAGAAGAATGAGAGCAATGCTCTCTCCTGCAATAAAGGAATATGCTTTGAGAGTGGCTTTTGTAAACCGTCCAAACATGCACTTGTATTAAGCAACAAGACGTACTATGAGCTATTCAGTAAATTCCCGACGACTGTGAAAACATTATATTTCGAGCTTGGACAGATTTATTTTTGCACGCATTAGTGCCAAATCATTTAAATCACTCACACCATAGCAGATCTACCATGGGTAGCATCTGGCATGTGACTTCTTTCGCGACCATAAATTACAGACGTCAGCGGAGGCAACAGTAAAGACCACACCGTGAGATTAACACAACCGTGTATGGTTCCTTTCATTTGTCCTTGTGGGACCGCAGCCAGAGACTTTGAGTCTTTGAGAACTGCCCTGTAAATGAAAACAACACGATATATGCACAATTTATGGTAAAATATTAGATTTAAAAAATGAAAGGTGCCCAACTGTAATGTATTTTTAAAAAACACATAAATAACAGCCAATGCCATGCATTCAATGCTGGGCATGTCTTGTTGGATATAAAGTGGCAATGCACAGTGTAAGTAATTTTGTAAAATATGACCTTTTTATGATGCTGCATCTTAACATATATTGCTTTTTTCATTAGAGCAGGCAGGAACTGCAGGATATAAATGTTGCAATGCACCACCTGGTTCACCTCTAAAAGGTAATTCTGGCCCCGGGGGAAGAGGCAAAGAGTATTGGCGGTTACCGAGCTGTACAGTTTTTAATAAGAAACCGTGCTGGGTCCTGAGGTGGTGGTAACACTGAAGTGCATAATGCAATGTTGTGGGTGCTGGGGTGACAATGGAACTGCAGGTACATTACTGTTAAATGCTGTGGTGGTTTTTGGGAAGGATATAGCATTGTGGTTGTTTACGATGGGTAAACCTTTGTGGTGGTTTCTGGCACCGATGACCTACTGATAATAATAATAATAATAATAATAATAATAATAATAATAATAATAATAATACACTTTATTTGTATAGAACTTTTCAAAAACAAAGTTACAAAGTGCTTTACACACATAAAATAAATAAAATAATACAAGATGTAGACGACAGCTTAAGTGACACATTAAAACAAAGTATATGAATAAATTAACATGAAAATAGGAGCAGCATGAAAGAGGGCCAAACAGAGAAACAGATACAGATACAAGGTTACAATGTTGTTGCTATGGTGGGTATAGAATTTCAGTGGTTTCTACGGTATGGTTTTTACATTGCTTGTTTTTGGGCTGGACACTGTTCTGCATTGCACTTGGAAGGATTTGGACTGTGAGGGAAAGGGGCGTAGCACCATAGATGATAGCTGTCCTAAATTTCTCAGCAGAATGCGCAGTACAATCCCAAAGATTCCCAAGAAGACGTCTGTTGCAGCTGTACTGGACAGACGTGAGCAAAACTACGACAGGCTCCACTAGTGCTTCCGCAGAGCCAGTTACTGAGCAGAAAAACGGAGGTCGGAGTTCACGGGAGCATCAGCGTCACACGGCAGGCTGTCTTCGCCCCCTCGCCTCCAGTTATAAATACGAAATCATCACGCTGCCATTGTTTCACACGTCATAACGGAACAGTTTATTAGCAGCCTAACACCCTTTAAAAAAAGGCAACCTGCTGCTTTTACACATATATTTTTCCTGTAAACGCGTGTGATGCAGTGTCGAGAGGGGAGGCGAGACAGGTATCACGCCGAAGGTGTCAGGCGATGATCCCGTACGAAAAAAGAAGATGTGGGGAGTTCTTCAAATTCTTTTTGGCATGTTCTAACGCTTCCAATTCTCACGTCTCTTCCCTCTGCCTCCCGTCTGTGCGCCACAACGCGCTGTGAATATAACAGTCTGAGAAAGAGAGAAACATTTGAATTCTGTGCTTCTCCCCAGCAGACAGACACACGGTGTGTCCAGGGTTCTGTGCTGGCAGGTAAGCTGTGTGGGTGAAGGGAAAGCACAATGTGTCTTTAAAGAACCGTTCATGTTGTGAGGGAGGGGTGGGGGAGGACGGGGGGGAGCAAATGAGTCACCGGTGATTGAGCCGGAAGGGCTACATTAGCTACATTAGCACTCACTCCATCTATTGTAAGTGGCTCCAAAGGGACAAAGACGAGACAAAAAGTGGCGTTCCATTCTGAGACAAACTGGCAAAAAATTGAAATAATAAAAACAAGTGTGGCATGTGTAAAGCGTTAGTCACCCTTGAGTGAAAGCAACGGATTCTTTTCAGAGCTGAATGCTCTGGCTGATGGTAAGCAATGTCCCACTGTGCCACCCAGAGTAAAATTTCAAATCAGATTAAATCAGTAAGAAAAGTGTCACAACATGCTTCACAGGCATGGAAACCAAAAATCAAAACAAAGATATCCAGATATCAGTGTACGGGTTATGACATCCCCCCACCCCTCCTTCTGAGACTAGGTTGCATGTGTAAGTATATCTGGTTGTGTATACCTATATCTATATGCTTGGATGCATGTATGTGGATATTTGTGTGGTGTGTGTGGGTGTGTGTGCGTATGTGTGTACCTGTATTCTCATACACAGTAAAATGTCCAGTGTTAATTAAACTCTAACAGTGTTAATTCAACTCTTAACAGAATGTAGGACCAAATGTTATCTGTTAAGAGGTGAATTAACATTGTTAGAGTTGAACACTGGACATTTTACTGTGTAGAGAACATAAATTCTCTGCCAAGCTCTTTGGTTTCTCCCAGGCCTTTTATATAGTATGCAGGTGTAACATTCATTAGTGATTTGATAATTACCTCCTTTCAGTTTTCATAGAGGGGAGCCTCCATTTAGCATCCACCGCTCAGATCCGCTGTACTCAGCACGAGAGCTCAGTGTGTAGCCCTCTCACATTCAGGTGAGTCAGCAGGTGAGCGGATGCAAGCGTTTGCTAGTCGCCGCGGGGACGCACGGGGCGGAGGCGTGTGAAACGACTGCCCCCCCCCCACCCCGCCCCACCCCCCCCACCCCCCACCCCACCTCCTCCGCCCGTGTGACCCAGCATTTCAAAGGTCGTCGACGGGGGGAGGAGAAAGGATCTGAGGGGATGGTTTAAACAGTCCGTAGGGGTCATCAGTGTGGAAGAAGTGCGGGCCCAGTTATCACAGCATACGCTGCCTGTATTGACCCAGCTGCTTCCTATAAGACACATCCCGTCATATTGCACACCGCAGAGGAAATTAAAGAATAACTTCACTGCGGAACATCATTCACTGTCCCCCCCCCCACTCACCCCAAACCCGGAGGCTCTCTGTGTTATTTCAGGGGGAAACTATAATTTGATAGTCTTTGGATTAACAGTGTTGTTTTTTCCCTTGTCTAACTCAAACTCTAACGGCTGTTTTTTCGGGACCTGTCTTCTGAACACAGCCACCGTAAATTGCCGCCATTGAGCGTGGATGACTAACTCCGTAATGCATGTTTCTAACGGCAAGGGGAAAGAGGTCTCCGGGCAGACTTTCCAGTTCTTTAACTTCTGCACAGGAGAGCGCTAACTCAGTTTGGAACGCTCCCTATCTGGGTCAAGTTAATTAACCTTGAATAGCATACTATCATTTGAGAATGCTATCAAAAGGCATTCACTGTTTCATAGTGTCCATACAGTATGAATTAACCATGAATAAAACAGCAACATTATGAGCATCTTTTTGTGTACTGTCAAAATTAATTAATCATGAAAATATATGAACATGTAGTGGTGTTATCAGCATTAATTAATTGTTTTGTAGTGTCAATATTAATTAGGGAAGAAACATTTTGAATGTGAATTCATTCCACATATGTGCCTTGAATAGAGTGAATTTTGTAATATTATCAGCTTATACTGTTTTTTAGTGCCAATAATTAAAACAAATTGCTTTGCTGTTCCTGCAAAAAACTCTACTCACCCATCACAAATGTTTACCAAACACAAACTTCAGACACTTTAACCATGTAAAACATTATATTTGGCCTGTGTTCAAATTAGGGTCAAATACTTACTTTAAAAACTTCAATTATTTAGATAGCACTAAAAATAGTGGGGAAATATCCTGCTGATCCCATTACATTTCTACAACTTTGTCACCCACTAAAAATACAATCTTGGGAAAGAATAATAATTTTATGTTGAAAGGGTTAACTATATATCAGATAATTATTTAATCTTGTTCTGCTTCAAATTAGGCCTAAAGTCATTTTTAATGGCTACATTAAAATGAGACCACTGCAGTACTTGTTTAGAATGTCTTATCAATCTATACATCAATAGATAATAGGACCTTAAAATGACATTTTACCAAGCTATTTGTTCAGCTTGGGTGAGTGAAAGGGAAAACATGGACTCTAAACTCATCGAATTCTACAATCTTGCCAAGGGAAACTCTAAAATGTTCTTTGTTTTGAGATAAGGCCAATCTGATTATTAACATTCTTTCTTCACAAAGACAGAAATTGCTGCAATTTTGTACCATAGTTGTTATTTTGTCTGGTCTGAAAAATAAACAAAATGGCAATCATCATTTCAATCAGGAAACCCTTGTAAAATGAGAAGACTTTTATGAGTCTTTGAAGCACTGTTTGTACATGGCTGTAGGACATAAACACCAGCCTTTCAGGGTTCCTGCCAGTCAGAAACCATATAACTGAGCAGCTTTAGGATAGGCTGCTGCCAAAACCAGACTCACAACCCCACCACATCAGCCAGGGCTAATGAGGTGAATGAAGTGGGACAGACCCTATCAAACAAACATAGGCAAGATTTGAACTTGAGGGTTATTTGATAATCTGTTGCCATGGAGATGAATTGGGCACTGTGACATCATAGAACAGTTCTTGAGAGGCATGTGCAGTCAGTTGAACCTGCACTGTGGGTCTCACCAAGCAGGCCAACTCAACAGGAATGTCCAGACATGGACACTGGTCCAGGACTCAGTCACATGACCACTCTGTCATCTCCACACACCACAGTCGTCCCTTATGGAGTAAGTTTCCTCCAACAGGACATTTTGTCCCAGCGGATGAACACATCACAGCTCCATTGATCTTGCAGATCTGTTCGTTTTTTCATGTTAAATTTCACAGCCCATGGGGGTCCAGGCACCAGTACAGGACCACAGTCATTAATCACAAGGGCGTGAATCACTCAGAGGGAAAAGCCTCATTCCCAAACAGCCTCTAAATGACAAAAGCCACCCCTGAAGTTTCTGCGATGAACTGAGGAGCCTGTCCTCCCTTCTTGTAGTAAGAGTGTTTGGGACACACTGGAGTGTGATCTGAAAAAGTCTGTTAATTGGAACTGCCAGGATTCAAATTTCACAGAACTGAGAAATTACCCACAATTCCACTGACACCTACTGGTGGCACAATGGTTCTGTGATGTGAATAATTTTAGGATTTTCTTCTTTTGAACTCTCCCACCATTTTCTGCTAAAAAAAACAGCTGTGTTTGTAATTTGTGCCATACAGATAAACCATGGGGAAAACTCCATTACAGTCAATGTGGTCATATGTCCTTTGTGTCCCTAAATAGTTAAATGTGTCTATGGATGCAGAGCCACACGGTGGTTTGTTCTGCTGAGGTTTGGACAGTTCAGCTGTGAGAGCTTCCAAATGACTAATGACTCAACAATGAGGGCAGGGCAGGAGGAAACTGTGCTGCTGTTTGCTTTAGTTGCTTCAGCTACTTCCTGCTTTTAAAACACCGGCCCAGTTTGTCAGGCATTGTTAGGATACAATGCTACAGCTAGTCAGCGCGCTTGGCTGTCACCATGGTTTTTGGTTGCTTGTTGTATTTTAGCCATGCTCTTCTGGATACCCGCACAGCTACACACACACACGTGTATGCCCCCACACACGAACACACTCTCACACACACACGCACACATATATATATATATATATATATATATATATAATCGTGTATGCACATGCAGTATACACACACAAGGACTCACACACATGATTACATTGCCTTCCTGACATGTTTACTGCCCAGAGCAATTATACCAGCACTTTGTTCTCTGTGGTGAGCCTCATCGTTCAGACAGGGAAAATTACTGTTCTTTATTGAATTCCAAATAAATTCTGAAGGGCTTTCAAAATGATTGTGCCCTTCTCACTAGGTTTGGTGGATAAAGCCTGTATTATGCGCATTTCATTCCCCTATAGATCCATGTTTATCTTTTGAAAATTTGGCTTTGAGGAAACAAAAAAGAAAATAAAATTGGCTTAAAATAAGTTTTCTTGAATTTAAGTAGGAACTGAGATCCAAGCATTAACTTTTCCCATACCCATGAAGGATCCCTAAAATAGCAGAAGATGGAAAAAAATCTTATTTGAACATCACTGGACATCAGAGTATCAGCGATTATGAGGGGAATTTTAAATGCTTTTTTAAAGGTTGAGAAACTTAATCTGAAGTCTTTCCTCCATTCAGAAATAAGCTTAGCACGGAAGACATAAGAGGTGATTAACTTTATGAGCACTTTGGAATTCAGAATTGCATAAAACGTGATACCAAATGTCACTTTTTCACAGAAAAAAGTTGACATGAAAACTCCCAAACGTGTCACTATGGCGATCTGCCCTGGCGTTGAATAATATTTTACCTTAGAATGTATTGTGACATTTTCTCAAAAAATAAAAAATAAAAAGATAATATTTTTCTCATAAATTCTGAGATCCACTCGCATCATGTTGTTTCTATGATTTAGCTGCAGGCTGCAGACAAAGATTCTCTCCTATCCTAGTTAGCCAGATGTTGTGCCTTGCCTGAATAACTACAATAAATTAAACTGTCCCTGGATATCACTCTCTCCTCCAACTTCACATTTACCTTTGCTCTGTCTCTTCACCTGCTGTGACATCATAGACATTGTAGATATTACAGATTTAAGATAAATCCAAGAAGGGCACGTGACAACACAAGCGTCATGTAAAAGTCAGATGAGGGAAAGTAAGAGAACAAATTGATTAATTATCCTCAATGTACACTGTCCTCACTGGAAGGTCTGCTGTTTATTGATTAGTTCTTTCAAGTACATATGCATTTAAATGGATGAGTCTCTGAAGCATCTGTGCAAGGGCAGTACATCACTCTACTAAAAAGTGTATTTTTTTTATCCCTCTCCTTCTTAGTCTTCTTCATGTTACTTATCTATTTATCATAGTTTACCTTGATTTTCACTATAAGTGCCATCCTTTTCACTTGGCATAGTACTATGTGCTAGGTAACTGTGCTGTTTACCATAGCTAAGTCATAATTTACTAATTATTTTTAGATCTTAGTAGACAGTTTTTGCTACTTACTGAATCCTATGTGGTGGCTGTTTAATCTGGGAAATGCACAGTCCTGGGTACAAGAGGGTCTCCTGGTTTATGTATTGGTATTATGATCTGGGACCCCTGAGATTCTTTATGAATAGAGGCCATAATGTTTTATGTTTATCTTGTAACACATTTGCTTTGTTAGCTTGGATACCGGTATTAAACGTATAATATCAATTGAATGTAAGTAAAAATGCAGTAAAAACACTCTGGCAGTTGTTGTATGAGGCTTCAGTTCTTGAAGCTTGAGTACAAGTCACATGCTCCCAAACCCCCAATCCCCCACCTCCCACATGACACTGCAGTTGTGCTGTCAAGCGAGGCACTTAACCTCCATCATTTGTTCACAGAAACGTGTTCTAATGCACTGTGAGTGAATTGTGTGGCCTCTCCGAACAGGCTGACCTCACCCTCGATTCATTCTCTCACCGCCACTCAGCAGGTTCCACGACTGCTAGGACAAAATAGCATTCTGAGGAGCCATGCGGTTAAGATGTTTCTTTGTCCTCACACGACGGTAACTGGCCCTCAAATCTGAAAGTGGTATGTATCACTTGGCCCTGAGTCTGGCGCCGCGCTGAAAAAGAGATCATTAAACATGACAGAGAATTCTTATTGAAAAATCCTTCCTTTCATGCACTATTATTGTGCTTTAAAGAGCTGCTTTCATCTCCTGGGGACCCGATGGATCTTTGAAGACTTCAGCTCAGTAAATCTGAAGCCAGCCCTCGCAGTCGCCTCTGAAAGGCCCACAGAGCATTTTTTTTATTACCCAGATGATCAATTCATGAACAATATACTGCAGTAAATGCCTCAAAATGGAAAACTGAAAACAAACTACGACCTGTGATTCAAAGTGAAGATTATTACTACTATCACTGAAAAAATTATAATAATAGTTTTGTTAATAGTTAATAATATGTGGAGCATACATACTTTTTAAAATTGGTCTGAATTTGAGTTCCTGACCGCAGTAAAAGGGGCTTCTGGGAACCTACAGTGCACGAACCATGAACATGAGGTCACATGACTGCTGCCCGACCTGTCTGCTCATCTCAGACACTCCCCTGCTGCCCAGAGTGGCAGACATGGTCATTAGCAGACCATTACCTCACAATTTTCTCAAGCAGTGTGTGGGAAAATGGCTGGCAATATCTTCAGTGGGGCTGGCACCTTTTTTTATCTGGAAAACAATAGTTTAATGTTTTTTTGCTGATACTTTTTTAAAGATTTGCTGCTCTGAAGTAGCTATGTTCTTAGTATGATATTTATTAAGTAAATGTTTTTGCTCCTCCTTGCCTCTCACAAACTGTTTCTCTTCCATAGATGGCCTGCTTGTTTTCTGTTATTAAAGGGAAAAAAGGAAAGAAAGCCCTTGCATGTGTTGGTCACTTTAATCATATCACATTGTATGTTTTTTTTTTTTTTGGGCAGCACTTTGTGATTTTGTGTTTTTTATAAATTAGGGGGGGGTGCTACACTAGTCTTTGGCCATTAATGTCAATCTGATGATTATAAACCAGTGTGTGTGTGTGTGTGTGTGTGTGTATATATGTGTGAGAGAGTGTGTGTGCATATGAAGGAGTTAAATAATGTGTGTGTGCACATGTGTGTGCGGGTATGTGTATGAGAGAAAGAGTGTGTGTGTATATGAAAGAGTTAAATGATGTGTGTGTGTGCATGTACGTGTGTGTTTGTGCGCGCATGGTATCGGTATTTCAATACAAGTGCTGTTATCTGGAAAATTTTAGAATGAGATCACTTCCTGGCCCTTGCCCTCTGGCCTGTTCTGATAAGCGTCTCAGAGCGAAGTCAGCCATGGGATTTTTATGGACTCGTTTCTTTCGTATTTTCTCACTCCAGGATGTGGGCACAATGGCCTCTCAATCAACCCGCAGCTGAGGGGAACACTTTCTTATTCAGCTGCACCTGTTAGGGAACCGGTCCCAAATCCAGCTGCTATTCAGTCACATTCAGTCACAGCGTTTCCCCCCGTGGTCTATACTGACCTGGCGGAACATTCCGGCTGTCACCCGCCGTGGGGTCGTTCGCTTCGCCGTACGGGTCCCCTCCGCCCCCCCCACGCGCGGCTGCCGAAAATTCAGTGCGCCAAACGCTCTCTCTCCTCCACCTGTTTGGCAACAGAACCGCTGGCCTCTTAATCTACCCGCGCCGCGGCTAAAAACCTGCTTTGTAAGAACACGGAGGAAATGCGTCCGCACAAAGCATGCCGTTTGTAACTGCGGCAAGGACGCGAATCATTTCCAAATGAATTTCCTGGACCTGGATAAGTGAGCATGGACGGGCAAAGGATTTAAGTAGAAAAAGTAACAGCCGTTTATGTTTTTCACGAACACACAAACGTACTCGCAGGCGCATGCATACACTCATAAATGCGTGCGCGCGCATACATGCACGCAAACCATGAGACACGTTTGCATTTGAGCATCGGCTATTTAGTGAAAGCGACAGGCACATCACTCACTCACAAATAGCCCCATGAATATTTACAACTGGCTTGTTAATATTCCTCTGATAAATCACACAGGTCAAATATATACATCAGTTGCAGCTTATTATGGAATGCCATGGAACTGTTTTCATCAGATGGGTGTGACAGGGGTCCCTTGATGTGAAACAAACTTGCTTGCCTGTTCATTTGCCTGAACAGAGGATGGTACATTGTGTTGCTAAAGCCATTAGTTCACCCAACCTGCCTGTCACCATTTCTGCTATAAGCAGACTATTGCTTTCTATATGCTATAGTTTATGGTAAAGCTGTCACAGGGGTTATTTGCAGACACAATGCACAAACACACACACACATTCATGCATAAGTAAAAATAACATTAACTGCATTAATACAATATCTCTCCAATCCAATATTAATATATCTCCCTCACTCACACACTCTCTCATTCTCTCTCTCTCTTTCTTTCTCTCTCTCAACCTGAAGTCATGCAATCAGCCCCCACCTAGATACAGTCTCTGTAATCATCATTATTGTAATTAACAAATGGAGACTTGAGTCTGTCTCATCAGTTTACCTGATGTTATCCTTCTGCAAGCTCCAGACTCAATCCATCTACCCTGTGTCACTAAAAAACAAAACTTTGTTTCGTTAATTATAAAATTACAATACAAAAATGCATCATACAAAGTATAATACGCCAAAACTTGTATTTGTATTGTACTTTTTAAAATTACAGTCTTTGGTTATTTGTCAGCCTTTTGTTAGATACAGTATTTAGATATTGACCCAATCCTAGGGAATCGTACTGAAGGGGTCATACTAAAACATTATAACTGATTTATAAAATGTTTTTTTTTTTTTGAAGATTCCTAATATTTTTGCTCAAACATTAGAGTAAAGAATAACAATGGAACTGGAAAGCTGCTGGTGCCGTGGGCCCCCGAAAGCAGAGATCCACAGCACATAGCGGGAGACCGATCAACCTGCCCAGGGACGGTGCTCATAACATGTACAGGCATGCGTCCCAACCAACATGCCACTAACCACCATCCACCCAACTCCCAAATGCGCAGAGACACAAGTTCTCATACATGCCATTCATTCATCTCACGCTCATAGTATTGAGCTGATATTCCTAGGTCCATCCTTCACTCTGTGTTAGGCTATTTGAGCTCTGTTGGAATTGCAGAGTTTGTCATTTACTTTTTGGCTGGACCGCAACAGCAGGGCCAGCCCTACAAACGTGAATGTCTGTGATTGAGTGACTGAGTAATGAAGTTACACCATTGGTCGGCCGAGTTATGAAGTTACACCATTGGTCGGCCGCACGAAGTGTGTTAGGTCCAGCCATATGCTAGGTTTTGACCTGGTCTCGTTTTGGTAACACTTTCGATAGTCCATTGAAGCATCTCTTAAAGCGTTCTAATCTTAGTTGCTGGACTGAGCTACTTCCAAACAGAAATGGTTTTTTTGCATCATGATAGTGATATGAATGATTTTTTTTTCCATCTCTACTTACTGTAAGATCTCTAAATACTGTAGCTCCAAACATTATATAGAGGACAGCAATACAAACTAGGAGTGTAACCAAACTGTGTCTGTTCAACACTTTTCCAAGCCTTTACAGAATAAATAAATAAATAAATAAATAAATACACCAGCATAAGTTTGGTAAAAAAGTAATGTAGAGAGCAGGGGTGAAGGAGACCCAATCATACGTGTGGCACGGATAGCCAGCAGGAGTTGCTTGAGCAATGAACACTACTATCCATGCTGACTGAATCCCTCCTATGTATCCCCCTTGGACGATGCAACACCCCTGTGAGGGTTCCAAGCAACACTCTATGATGCTCACTCATGCATTGAAACCTGTGCTTTTACTAAGTGAGCTAACCAGAAGCCCCTTGTACCAGGATTTTAAATGTAATGTAATTTTTATCCCATACCAATCAAATAGACCCCTCAGGTTTACTAAATATGTAGTTTAACGAGCGGGAACGGCGTGTTTTTAGTTTCTGTGCAGCTTCACTGAGGCAATCACTGCCTCAATATATATAGAACTGGCATCAGTTCCTGTTTGATAAAAAATTGATTAATACATTTAGCATAGCATTTTGAGGTATTTTCAAGGACAATTATCACTGTATTGTACTTCCTTTCCGATTTTTTTTTCGTTTAGGTGCAATATTGTATGAAAGGTATATAAATTAAGGTATGCTATAAATTATTAAATAGGAATTTGCAGGTGGTAGAAATGTGTTAGAGAGAAAAATGATCATAGTGCAGTTTGACTCTATTCTCGCAGGGGGTGCAGATTGTATAGTTTTTTTTTCATTTTCTTTTTGTCTCAGCTGTGTACCCTTCATTATTCAGGAAATAATTGGCTTCCTCTTCAAAAAAAAAAAAAAAAAAAAAAAAAAAAAGCACAAAACAAATGTTATGAACTGCAGAAGCAAACATGAATCCAGTGGCCTGCAGCCAGATGTTCTGAGCTTCCCTCATGGGAAAACGCCGAAGCGCAACTGCAATAGTCAGGAGTTCGATTTCCTCCCGTTAGCGCTGCTCTGCGGGCGGCGATGGCCCACGCGGGCCTGATCGGCGCGGAACACAGTGTGCACAAGCGTGGAAGCGTACGGGCTGAGAGCCGCGGGTGCGCTTATGAAGATCTCAAACCTAAAAAAACAGCCGGAATATTCGAAAAGGCCTGGATTGTTATTGTGATTATTATACCTGCGCACAGTGCGGCGGGTTATTCCTGTAATGTGCAATTAAACCCACTGACCCAGTTCCTCCTACGCTCTGTCCAATATTTATTCATCCAAGTGTAGAGTATGTGGATGATTTTATTTTTTTTTATGCGTTCATTTATTTTTTTAATGACAAAATAGGTCTTAAAATTCCAAACTTGTTTTTTCCATACTGATATAGCACTGTTACAGTATAAGTACATTCTGACTCATGTAATTGAGTTTCCAGGTACACATGGATTATGCTTGATGTATGTTTTTTTTTTCTCTTGAAATTCTCTTCATCGATCAGCTGTCAATGTTCTTTTTTAAGAAGATGTGATTTAAGTACATCAGCAGAGTGTGACTTTTGCAGGTTGAACGGGCAAACAGGAAATTTAAACCTCTCTCGCGATGGATCACTTTGGTTGCTGACAGATGAACTTACTGGTGAACTCTCTCTGACGGAGGATAGCAAAGGCTTTGTGTGTCCAAGGGAGAAACTATAGTGAAAAATGTTCTGTTGAATTAGATCAACTTCAAAAAGAATTTATCTATTAATGTGAGGAGCTCCCCCCACCTCAGCTAGATGCAGTCTCCTGTTTTTCATTTGTATATGTTTAATTATGCAGCTGTATCAATATTCATATCTGGATTAAATAATCTCTCTAATCTGATGACTCTTCTCTCCCCAGACTGGCACGGTATCCTCCTCTGTTCCCCACCCACCCCCACAATATTCACATCTTTCCAATCCAGATATGAATATGGAGATGGTTTGTGAGGTGAACTCTGAGATACTCTGCACCACAAGAAGACAGCAATGAACTGAGAGACTGAGCGCTGACTCTACACATTTGTCAGGGACCAGCAATGTACATGGTGAGACCGCTTTGGGTTATGGACAGACAGACAGACAGACAGACTAAGGCAGGGCCGTTCAGGGGTGAAGGGGGGTTTGCTGGATGAGGAGGAGCCCCTTTAATCATAACCAGCACCAGAAAGGAAAAGTTGAGGGAAAGGGTTCGAGGGGAGGTGCTGGGAGATGAAAGGGAGGTGATGATAGAGCATGTAAGGGCAAGTCAGGTAACGAGGGATATGATGTGTGGAAAATGAAGAAGGAGGAGGATGGAGGAGGTCTGAGGGAGGCGTGGGAACATGAGAACAGCAAATACGGTGAACATCTCAGGAGCATTCCCAGCACGTAGAAGTATATAAGGAGAAGGTCAACAATGTTTTATTAATGTGGGAGGAGAACAATTCAGCTTTTGTAGAAGCAGGACATCTTACAGAAATCTTCTTGAGGAAAAACCTAAGTGGATCAAAAGAGGATTTAAAGAAATAGAAAGTTTTTTCTTGTAATCAGTCATGGTTCTATTATGCAACTCAGAATGGACTTTTTTGTGTTTTCGTTTCAAGGGTAAATTCCCAACACAAATAAGATGAAATCCTACATCAGACCGGTGAGTGAGATGAGCTGAGGGTGTCTTATATTATAAAAGGAACTTCATTCAGCGGCCCCGTCTGCAGGCAAGTTTTAATCTGGCAACCCCCCTGTGCCCTCTCCCTCTATTCTGAACAAAAATAATCCCCCACCTCCCTGATAATAAGGGAGTGTCTGGGGTCAGTGCAACTGTACAAGCAGTTGGCTCTCAAAGACATTAAGAATGGCAGGCGCAGGTGGGTAGTCAGAGAGAATTATGGGCTCTTAAGGAGTCTAGGGTAAGTTACGGAGTTAGAGACGGACAGTGTGTTGGGGTCCCCAATCCCCAGTCTTTAATCTCCACCTAACCTGACACTGGCCACAGAAAGTAATGAGATTGTTCACCAAATCCTGTCAAATATATTACATCCCATGGTGCATTTCCAGTGGTCTAAGAGGGGGAAAAAAAGTGGATTCCACTCAAGGATTGTTGCCAGAGTGCATTTCCCTTGAGAATTTAACGTACTGTTTGAGATGGGGCTCAGATTTCCAGCAGGGTGATGGGAAAAGGGTTTCTAAGCTTTGTTTCTAAGCAGAGTTTATACACTGTGTGTGCGTGTGTTGTTGTGTGTTTGAGTGAGTGCGCCTGTGTGCTCATTTGGGTGAGAGAGAGAGAAACACCTGTGTTCATTGTCAGTGTTCATTATTTAAGTTGACGTTGAACGGTGGACTGTGGGTCATTATGCTCTGTCAATACCAGCACATAAACTTCCAACACAGCATGGAGGGAGCATTCAAAGCCAATGCTGCTGATGTCAACTGCATGCTGTGCTTTTTCAGTTCACATCAGCTTTCGAGTATCTAAATAAATCAAAGAATGGTAAAGTGATGCGATACGCCTTTGTCAGACCACACAGGGTACTGTGCACTGTAAAAGGAAAGTGTTCATTCAACTCTAATGAGTTGATGTGAGTTCACTGGGGTGCACAGGAACTCCACCACATTAAAAAAAAATATTCTGTGTTAGAGCTGATTTAAAATTGAACATTTTATTGTGTGTGCAGTTTTGAACACCAGACTTAATTTGTGGGCAGGCAAAACAAGCTTGGGGGGTCCTCACCCTCTGTACGTTTTGGAAATCAACAAAGAAACTAAAATCACAGTAAAGTCGGTATCGTTATCACGGTAGGGATCCAGTGAACAAAATCCATTGTAATTTTTAGTCTAAAAAATGTGCTAACTCGGAGAAACATTGATAGAATGTCCAATGTTTACTTAGCAATTCTCCAGAGAAATGATCATTGTTGTCAGTTTCGCCATTGTATACACACCGGATGTGTTATCTCTGGTTTGTATAGACTCTCTGGAACAAAATGAGCCCACCTACAAGCTTCTCTGACCATTACCAGGCAAAAAGTTTCTCAGTAAAGCCAATGGGACCCGCAACGACAATATCAATTCTGCCCAGTACACAGCCAGCCAATGGCCCACTATTATAGTGACGGATGAGAAGCATTTTATCATTATGTTTCTGTATAGGTTGTTAGTCTTACATAAAAGAACATGCATTGTTTCTCATGAGTAAACAAACCATAACTTTTTCAGTACACACGCAGAAAACATTATGCACCAGCAAAAAAGGTTCTTGAGACTTTATGCATGAAAAGGTTGTTGTTTTACAACAAAAAAATTATCCCTGCAATGCCTAAGTCTAAACATAAGACTCAGAATTTGGAGGCCTTAGAAGAAATCACTCATCTCAGTGAATAATTCTGTGGAGGACAGTGAAAACAGCAGAGATTCCCTCTGTTCAATGAAGGACTTTATATCGGTGAGAATCTAAATTCATTCAGTAAACACTTTTATTATTTTGCATTATTCGGCATGCATCTATATGGCTGCACGGTCGTGCAATGGTGCACGATGGTGTAGTGGGTACCACTGTCGCCTCACAGCAAAAAGGTCCTGGGTTCAAATCCAGCCTGGGCCTTTGTGTGTAGTTTGCATGTTCTGACTGTGTCCAGGTGGGTTTCCTCTGGGTAATATGGTTTCCTCCCACAGTCCAAAGACATGCAGGTAGGCTAATTGTAGACTCTAAATTGCACAAAAGTACTGTATGAGTGTGTGAATGAATGGTGTGTGTGCCCTGCAATAGATTTGTAGCCTGTCCAGGGTATATATCCAGAAACTCGCAACGGTTACCTTTCAGAAGAAACCAGGATTATGCTTGTAGTCTGAAGGGCTCAAGAATAGTGACCATTTTATTTTAGGCATATCGTTTTCAGTCTTGCGTTAAAATGCTGCAGAAGGGGTTAATTTTAACAAAATCATAAAACCATATATTCAGTTGATACCAAATTAATATAAATGACTGAGCTTAGAGGTGAAGACATTTTGAGAATTCTTTTGATTAGCTGTGGCTGGCTTAAATCAACACAAGAGTAATAATAATGCTGAAAATATATTACTGGTTTCATTTTAAAAAGTTAGGTCACCATTTAACATTGGAGTGGCAGTTAGTTCACTATTTTCTTGTTAATAAAGTTTTGAAAGACGAGCCCGAATGGGGAAAAGGGCAAAATAAGAGAGAAAAATGGCTGTTAGGTATATTTGGAGAAGTGGAAACAAAGACACTCCCGCCAAAGTTAGCCCTTGTTATTATCCATAATTTCTGTTGTCTGCATTGTGAGAGGTGTGAGAGGAGCGACTCAATGAGAACCCCAGCTCACTAACCCCCTCCTCATTATTCACCCCCCCCCCCCCCCCCCCCAGGATGACCAATGCAAGTCACAGTTCTTCCACAGCAGCCAGGCACAGCCGCTGTTGTTGCTCAGACCAGGTTGAGTCTTCATGACTGGGGCAGCCCCCATCGTATTCACCACCCCGGCAGCACTCTGGGCAGTCAGTCAGGCCACGGGACTGCTACTTCAGGGGAGAGTCACCCCATCGATGGTACAGCGCCCTATCACGCTGAGTGCATTTTGACACCTCAGATCAGCGCCAGAGGGGGTACGAAAGGGACCTTCAGGGAAGCTACATTTAGCTGACATTGCGGACCAAATGTCAGCTAATCCAATCCAGAGGGTCCACCATCATGCACCTGAGTTTCCAGCTGATGTAGCTCAAATGCCCGTCATCCACCCTAGCACTCCAAGGAAGAGAGGTCCGTGCCCTTGTGGATACAGGCTCTAGCATTTCTCTCCTTATTGAAACATGTCGCCAGGCAATTCTGGCCTTGCCCTCACAAGCCTTAGTGAAATATTTTATTTTTAAATCATCCGCAACAGGGCATCTTCTGGATATGCTTGGTTGTCTTAGAGTGCAGCTGTGAATAGACGGCACACTGTGCAGCATATGTTTCAGGTGGCTCGGTCTGCTAGTTCCCCTGTCATTCGTGGCTGGGACTCCCTGTTACAGCACCATGTCGGGGTATGCATTTAATTGGCCCAGAGACATTTGTCATTTTATGGAACCAGTGTACCCCTGTTACATTCACATAACATTATTCCACAACAATGCACCGCTGTCAATTTTACCTCAGTGACTGTATTCCCCACTCTCAGAAATGACAGAAATGGCCTCACTGGACAACAGAGTAGTGAATGGGCCTGCCATCACCATCTGGTACACTGCTGCCACTGCCAAGGACAAGGGCAGACTGCAGCGTATCATTCGCGCTGCTGAGAGGGTGACTGGCTGCAACCTGCCATCCCTCCAGGACTTGCACACCTCCAGGGCCCTGAGGCGGGCAGAAAAGATTGTGGCCGACCCCTCCCACCCTGGACACAAACTCTTTCAAACACTCCCCTCCGGCAGGAGGCTGCGGTCCATCAGGACCAGAACCTCACGACACAAGAACAGTTTTTTCCCGACTGCAGCTGGCCTCATCAACAAGGCCCGGGACCCCCACTGACACTGTCTGCTATCCTGACCCCCACGGACACCAAACAGACAGCACCTGTACTTATTCTAACACTTTATCCCCTTGCACTATTGTTTATTGTTTACTGTTTACCGTTTGCACTATGTTTATGTTATGTTTATGTTATGTTATTGCATGTTTATTTTATTTTATTTCATTTTATTTATTTTATTTTATGTTCACTGGTATGCATCACCAGACCAAAACAAATTCCTCGTATGTGTAAACCTACTTGGCAATAGAACCTGATTCTGATTCTGATTCTGATTCTGATTTAATATGTGGGCCTCTTAGAACTGTATCGAGGTGAGCCTGGTCTGGCTATAGTAAGAATACTTACTACAGTACAAAACGGTTTGGCGGCAGTACAAGTGATAAAGCCATCAGCCCTGGCCACACAGCTTGTTAAGGCTGAAATTACTGGACATGTGCTATTAAACATTGTGGGAACCACCACCACTGCGGATTCACAACAGGTTCAGCCTCCGGAAAGCACTGATGGTGCCCATTTGTCCCCCCATGAAAAGTGTCAACAGAACAGTCTCTTGGTGGAACACAGAATCAGAACCAGGGATGCCACACCTGTAAAGTTCTGGCTGAGGTTCATAAGCTGCTAGAACATGGCATAATCAAAGAGTCTCACAGAGACCAAACAGCTGCATTCGGCAATATGGTGTCCCTGAAGCCTTGCATTCAGACCAGAGGCAATTTGAATCAGGTTTAGTGAAGAGTCTCTGCGCCTATCTTGGAATCAGCAAGCTCTGGATATCAGCAAATCATCCTCAATGTGACGAAGCAGTGGAGCGACTCAAACGTACCTTGAAAGGTGAAATAGCAAAAGCATTATTTGACAGGGGCATTGAGTGGTATGAACACTGCATCAGGTCAGATAATATAATATAATACAACAAACCATGCTAGCATTGGCTTTACTCCCTTTTACCTTGTACATGAGAAGCTAAGTTGCCCACAACGTCCTCATTGCTGCATCCACACCAGGGCAGTCATGTATACCTTGGACACTGCAGGATTCATAGTGATGCATGGCTTTCTTCAGGGTACTTTTTTTTACACATTTTTTTTTACTACCTTAGACCGCCAAGCCTGATGCCCCGTGGTTCACCAAACTATTGCAGGGAATTAATTTTGTGTGATAATATGTGCAAATTTAGTTTTGGTATTGCTTGACCCAGCAATTCATATCAAATAATTGTTGCTGAATAGCGTAATTCAAATGGCACAAAATGCCTGTATTACTCAAATGATTTTTTTGAATTCTAACAACGCAGTTATTTTAAGCCCAACTATTTAGGAAAAGTCGAGGGAGGAGGGTATTACATTTGAAGTGTTAAAGTAATTTCCATTTTAAAGTTCAAACGCCTCTAGTGTTAAAGGAGCACCGTCAGCGTTCCTGTAGCCTCAGGACACATTGCCTGTTGTTCCGCGGCCGAAAGTCGAGGGTATGCGAGCTTGCGTCGCTCGGTTGAGCAGGCCTTGCAGGTTCTTCCTGGTGTGTTTGATGCATGCGAGAGGGAGACACAAGAGTGGGAAGAGGGAGACAAGAGAGTGGCAAGTAGAGAGAGAGCGGAGCACATTTTTGCCCCCTTTTATGTTTTTTTTTTTTTTTGCTAGCTACACATTTTCGTCGCACAGTATAGAATTACAGTGCTGGAAATCGCATCTGGGGCAGTGTCTCACGCCTTTTGAAATGAAGTAGAAGAATTTCCTGAGGAATGTATGGAATTGTAGTTCTGTTATCCTTACACACCAAATGCTTATTTTTTCCCTACATCCTGCATTCTTAAGTTGTGGTATGATCAAGGACTATATTATTTTAAAATTCTCATGATAAGGCAAACCAAAGAAATAATATTTGTTTCCTGTAGTTGGAGAGTGGTTTTGTCCCCTGTAGTCAGAGAGTGTATTTGTTTTCCTGTATTCGGAGAGTGGTTTTGTTCCTGGTAGTCAGAGAGTGGTTTTGTTTGCTGTAGTCATAAAGTGGTTTTGTTTCCTGTAGTTGGAAAGTGATTTTGTTCCCTGTAGTCGGAGAGTGGTTTTGTTCCCTGTAGTCAGAGAGTGGTTTTGTTCCCTGTAGTCAGAGAGTGGTTTTGTTTCCTGTAGCTAAGAAGAGGCAGTGATCACTCAACCACATTGAAGCTGGTTTTCTCACACATATTAAAGAAGAACAAGTTCCAGCAACAGAGAAAATTCTCAAAGCAACACGCCTCACTCTCTCACCCTCAGTGGTAAAAAATAAATAAAATAAAAAATTTCCACTTGAAAAAAAACATATTATTGAGAAACACTTGCCTTTTCAAAAGCAGGAAGAAAGCAATGAAAAGAAACAACTGTGGAAAAAATTGCTTAGGAAATCATGCACAAGAAACCATGCGGGATATCATATGAGTTAAAACAGTATGAAAAGCTTTTACGGAAGGACAGTTTTGCAGCATTTGAAAGCTTGCTCTTTATCTAAGGCTGATATTATCTTAAATTGATCTACACTTCAAGAACATACTGTGAGCACCCTTCATACCTACTCCTGTATCCCAGAACCAGGCTGCTGCACAGACAAATAAGTGTTACAAAAGCCCTTCTTGAACAAGCCGGTGAAGTGTTTCAGGCGCAGAGCAGACGTCCTGCGCAGAAAATCCCTATAGAATTGGACAGTGGGTGTCTCACGCATCTCAGGATTAATGATAGGGCCTGTTATTTCTGCGATGATGAATTCTGCTACGCATTGTTTGCCCGAGAGAGGGAAAACTGAGGAGCAAATTATACCCTATAGTGTGACAGTCAACCAATCAATCAATCAATTAATCAAGCAAATTGCCTTTGACATTGCTCACAACAAAGTAATTGTAGCAGAGCGGAGGCCTGTTTTACTCCGCAGGCATGGTGTGACTGAAGATGGATGCATTTCAAAGCAATCTGAGATTCCTTAATTAACTCTTCATTGTAAGATATACTGCAATGAGATATATACCGAAAAAACAAATAACTATATAAAAATAAATTCAGTGAAAGGAAAAAATGCATTTTCTTTCACTCCCTTGGTGGTATATAAAGGTTTAATAAAGAACAGCCAAACTACTTTATATGCTTTGGTGAATAATCAAATCCAACTGACATAGGAGGCCGCTGAGCTGTGACCGACGCACGCAACTCACAATTGTATGACTTATGAGCTGAAGTGAGGGTAGGCCGGTACGTAGATGCAGTGTAGCCCATTCCCCCAAATATTACATTACATTACAGGCATTTAGTAGACGATCCAGTCTTATCCAGAGCGACTTACATAGTATCCAATTATACAGCAGGATATATACTGGAGCAATGCAGGTTAAGTACCTTCCTCAAGGGTACAACGGCAGTGTCCTACCGGGGAATCGAACCTACGACCTTTAGATTACAAGACCAACTCCTTAGCCATTATACTTCACTGCCGCCCTGTATTCCTGAAAATCCCCCGTCTTCAGTTGACTTCTACAAAATTCTTCTTCTGACTTCTTCAAATTTTATTCAGAAACCATGAATGTTCCCAGTAGCATTGCACTGATCTTTAGAGCTCTTGAAAAAATCCTCCAGTCCATGCTGATTATGTGGTTGAATTTCCAGGCATGGATGTTCAAGTGGCCATTCTTCAGCACAAGTTCAATAAGCCAGCTGGCGAGAATGCAAATTTGAAAAGAGAAATACTGATTTATTCATTAAAATGATTTAAATATAAAATCAGAAAAGCATGTGCGCACATGAGTATCTCCTCTGCGTTAAACCCCTCTTCTCAGTTTTTATCCACCCTGTTACGGTGGGAAAGGAAGGGCAGCCTTGAGGAATGCGAATGGCTACACTTTAATTTGCTCTGATCCTCAGCCATGCGCAGAGCAGTAAAACACTTGCTCATGACCTCTTGCTCCTCACAGTTTAAACAGAACAGAGTTCTGGACTTCCCTAACTTCACAGCCCCAAGAAATGTTAAATTATTTATGGTCAAACATAAAACCAGATTTACTGACAAAGCCACATCCGGGTGTGATAAATAACAATTCGGCTTTAAAGTGTTCACTCTCGCTCTCTCTCTGTCTTATGGACCATCAAAAAGCAACACAAGGCACTGGCTAACTCAATTTCGGTAATTTTGTGACGCAACTCGAACTGGCAGGATTAGCGAAACGTTACTCCTGGAACATCGGTGCCATCTGAGCGTCTTCTCAGCTGCAGGGCTCACCTTCAGCAGACTGCACACCAGCCTAACCCCAGAGCATAGTGTACATGCTCATATTCCTCAACAAAAAATCTTAGGTAAGTTAGATAATGACATATAGGCTGTGTTGTTCATGTTACAGCCTTCAGGCATATAGCCCATTAGCAATCGCATGGCACTTCATTCTATTTTACGCCATTACTAACCTTCTTTGTTCGTTGTACATCAAAAGGTCTACTTTTCAAAGCTGGGAACTTGCTAATATTTTGTAAAATTAATAGCCTACCACTTTCACAATACGATACAATTTATACAGTTGAATAAATCAATATGTTCTTCATATTAGACCATGTTAGCGGCTACATATGTCAGAAAGACAAAAAAAAAAAAACTACTAAAACGGTTCATTTGTTTTTTTACAAAGTTAAATATTAATAAGCAGCATTAGTAGCAATATCTTTTGTCACCATCACAGTGCCAGTTCACCCAGCCTGTAATAAAAATGTCAGCAGTCCCTCCTCTCCTGTGCATATTTCTTAGTCCGTGAATCCGTGTTTGTATAATTTTGCTTCTTGCTGTTATGGCCTTAATAAACAATGCAAATCCTGTTTTAATGATTTTCTGAGCATGTCTTAACAAAACCTCTGATATATACAACTCATTAATTGGTAGGCCTAGTCTGAGTCATTTTTTTATACGCCATATATTAGATTTTAAGCTTATCAGTTAATCATTATTAATTGATTAATGGGTGTCGACAGTCGATTAAAAGAATTGCACAAAATTTGCATCCCTAGTCTAAATACTTGCGGACTACACTCGGGGTCTGTGTGTGTGTTTGTGTGTACACACATGCAAAACTGAAACTTGCCTGATTTGTCCCAGTCAATAATCAATGGATCCCTGTGTCATTTTTTTTTCTTTTGAAATTGTGGCTGGTCATATGCCCCCTCACTGGTCTTGAGGTCTCACTGAACAAGTGGCCACCACACATTCACATCAAAACCAGTCATAAACTAGTAGTAAAGACAGACTTGTTCAATCAGTAAAATTGCAATCATTTCATGGCTAATGATATGCCATTACAAAAGCATTCCCACCTCCGTTCAGTCAGTTTGTCCCAGCAGCGTTGCACTTACAGCATCAGAGAGGAGCTGGAAAGTTGATGGCTTGGCACACAATACTTAAAAAAATTAATCTGAATAAAAATGAAAAGAAGTCAATTTGTTAATGTGTGCTTTCACACCACAGTCTGTTCACAAAAAGCCAATCAGCTGAAAATCCAGAGCGCATTTCAAGCATCCAACCTGTAGTATGGGTGCATATTAGCCAGCAGCACAAACTGAACGATTATGCTATGTAAAATGTATTAAATTAAGTTTTTCGCAAGCTTCTAGGTTAATATTGCACAGAACAGTCCTGTGGTCACTAGTGCAGTAGTGTACATGCTGCTCTAGAAGCCTCTGCATTAGGAAAACAACACTGGTCTGCAGTCTTCCACTAACATCCTCTTTTTTAAACATCCCTCTTCTGTGTGGGTTATCTCTGTGTGTGTGTGTGTGTGTGTGTGTGTGTGTGTGTGTGTGTGTGTGTGCGTGCGTGCGTGCGTGCGTGCGTGCGTGCGTGCGTGCGTGCGTGCGTGCGTGCGTGCGTGCGTGCGTGCGTGCGTGCGTGCGTGCATGTGGCATGTTAAAATGAGTTCAGCTGAAGGAATGTCCGACCTTGACTCAGCAAAAAGAAAAGTTTCCTGTGTCACCTACTGAAACTCCCCACCCCTCACCTCGTCTGCAGTGGGCACTTTATGTTCTGTTATGACCTTTGCTGTTATTTTTTTCTGTGCTGATGCACGGCAGTCACTGCAGCTTCCTTGTGGTTTCCATTTATATTGTGAATCAGCACAATTTATTGCAAACGTCACCTGCACTGTCTGGGAGATACGTCTTTATTAAACAGCTCTCATAGATCATATTTGACAATAGTATTCTTTTTCTATTATGCTTACTGAGCCAGACATACCTTGGAGGACTGGACTAGTCCTCTGGTTGTTTGCTTCCTCCATTTTTTATAAGAACCTTAAAATGTGTACTTTATCCTTATCAAATAAGGAAAATTCTGGGACATGAATGTAGAAATGGCCTTCCTTTCACTGCATAAGAGTGTGACAGAGAGATAAATGGCTGAGAAAAAAATGTCATGTAAGGGGTATTCCAAATTTGGAAATAAATGTATAGTATATTACGAGTTCACAGTTTTTATTTTACTTATTTATTTATTTATTATTCATTTATTAAACGCCTATTCTAATATTATAGTACTTATTCTACAAAAAGGGGCTGTTAGAATGCACTTAACCCATAAAGTCAAATGGGTTTATTTGCATTCATTTAGTTTTTTTTACATGAAAATCTTCAATCAATCTGGTCACATGATATAACATTTTAAAGCATTAAATCTCACAATTTTATCTCCATAAACTATTTTATGCCAGTGTTTTAGCAACCATGGTTCCTTATTTTGTAACGTGGGTTGGCAAAACAAGCTTGTGGGGTCCTCACCTTCTATGCATTATGGAAATCCACAGACAACAGAAATCACAGAAAAGTCTTTTTCTTTTTCATAGCAAGAATCCAGTGAACAAAATCGATTGTAAATTCCAAAAACCTTGAGAAACATCGATAGAATGTCCATCGTTAACATAATTCTCTAGAAGAATTATTGTTGTCCGTTCTACTTTTGCAAACACACCAAATGTATTGTTTACAAAGGAATGCTATTATCTCCAGTTTAGCCATTTTGCACCAAAACGCTCACCATACATCAGCAGAGGTGGAGAGGGAGAATTTCTTTTTTTTAAACTGAGGTACGATTAGGTGGCAAATTGTGAAAGCCAGGTTGGGAATTTGGCCAAGATCCCAGGAACCCCCCATTTTTTTTGATAAGCATCATGGGGGCTTTTTTCATCCGAGAGACAATGTCTCCAACAGCACAGTGTCCCCATCACTGCACTGTGGCATTGGGGTTTATTTAAACAGGGGGAAGATTGCCCCACACCCAATTCTAGCTGCAACTCAGTTTTCCCGTGAGGTCTCCAATCCAAGTTCTAACCAAGCCCACATTTTCTTAGCTTCAGCCATTCAACAGAAGCAGGATACAGGGTGGTATGGCTGCTAGTCACGGAATATCATTTTGATGTTGCATAGCGTGACTCACAGGGAACCTAATGCTTACACAGATTCAACTGCACTAACAATTCAACAGAACTAAATATCAAATAGTAAATTACTTTTATAATAATTGTTGATACACATCTAAATATCCACACATCAGAAAGAGAAGTGGAAGGGGGGGGTGCTTACCCTCCGAGGACACAGAGCATCTGAGTGTCATAAGCAATCAGTTCCCTTTAATGATGAGCATCCAAGAGCTCGGGGGACCCATGACATCCCTAAAATGACTGCCCCGGCTTCCATTTCCTCTCTCCTGCCAGGGGCTCAGAGAGAAATTACAATAATCTTGTTTATTTATTTATTTTTCTGTAGCGGGGTAATGGGCACTCGGTGGCTGTCGGAAAGCATTCAGAGCGAGCGTAATCTCTCTTATCAAGGGCAGGGCAATTTAACTTTCTCCCAACCATCAAAAGTTTGTCAGACAGTACACATGAGGACCTCCAATCTCCCACCGACCTCTGACCTTCTTGTGATGATCCCTACTTAACATGCTGAAATTTACAATGACTCCTATAGAGAATTGCACGGAACACTGGAAAGAAAACTATTTACGTGCATGCGGTCTCCTAACTCCTTAAAGTATGTATTCGTGTCATGTGTGCACCCCCCCCACCCCCAGTCTGTTTAAAAATTCAATTGAGGATTTTTTTTTAAAGAAAGAAATTGGTGTGTGCAGTTCTGTGAATACACATGGGTGTCAGTCCAGCAAGCCTACACATCTGATGAGACACACCTGAATTCACACCAGGGCAGTTCCCTGAAAAAAATCAGGCCGGGGTCACCACGGGGCAGCTGGTCGATGGCCCCGCCCCTGGTCAACAGTTCACCGACAACAACTCAGTATTGCGGCATGATATTACAGTGTTCTTGAAAAAACATATGTTTTTCTTCATGTTTGCCCCTCCCCCCACTCCAGTTCCGAAATTATTCCAGTGTCCTTGAATCAGATCACAGTCATAACTTCCAGAATGGGAGGAACAGTAAAACGAAAACAGATTTAACAGATTTGTTAAGAAATATATCAGTTTTATTCATAAGTGTCAACTGAAAGTAAATCGGTAACACACGGCTCTTCGATAACAGGCCAAAGAGGGGCAATGTAAAGCATCTTTGGTGCATGCGATACCGATCTCTCTCTCTCTCTCTCTCTCTCTCTCTGTCTCATGTCTCGCTCTCTAATGTGCACTGGAGGAGTGCTTGGCAGGTACAGAAGCAGAAGACAAATAATCAGGTTTCCTGGACCAGGAAGAAATATAATTTGCTATGAGGGACACTTGAACAAAAGAAGAAAAAAAAACAATAGAAATACTTGCATTACTCTTTCCTGTGCACTTATGACCACTTCGGAATGGAAAACCATAATATGCTCAGCAGCTTGTGCCAACAGAGGAATAATTCACATTCCGCTGTGAAGAACAAACACACACATCAGACTCACCATATTAAATCAGCAAAAGCAAAGGTCACAAGTCTCATCACATATTTGAAAATCCCACCTCCTCTGCAACCTCCCCCATAGTTATGTATCAATTTTTAGATTGCAAATATTGCTTACTGACAGTTGACCTTATCCTTGCCTGGAAATATGAGCTGGAGAACACTTGATCGAACCAAATTCATTTTGCGTGCTGTTCTGTAATATGTTAAGTTAATTCAAGTTAAATGTCAGGTGAAATTGTATATTTGCTTGTACGCTGTCGAATGCTTTTAGTCAAAAAACTCCTCCTGAAATACAAAGAAGTGGAATCAATAACAACAATTCTAATCAGCTTGTCTTGTTTCCAGAAATTGCTTTTGTATTATTTGCACCTTAAGTTGCAGCTATGGTATTTTTAAAAATCATTTCACAACATGGTTGAAAGCTCAGAGAACATAATGGAGCTCAAATAGAATACAAACGAGGTCAGGAAAATTACTGTTTTGGCCACAAGCTAATCCTGCGAACACACCCACGGATGCACAGATCTGATTGGATATATCTGAACTGATCTTTGATTAAAAGCAGAAACTTTTGATTACTGTACGATCTCTGAACCTGTTGCTAAGCAGGATTGAGACTGTATAGTCTGGGTTTGGTTGCTCATTTTATTGACAGTCTGGCTGGAATTCAATCAACATTAATCTTTGAATTATATGCAAATGCACACACAGTGCACACTAAAAGGTTTTTTGATGCCAACATTATTTTGTTATTAATTTTGATTGTTGCTGAGCTAATCGCTTCGCTTACTTAGATTTCTTAATGTTCACTCACATTCAAGTTCACAAAAAAACAGGTAAGGACAAATGTTGATTAAAGGCCAGTCTTTCATGATACATATAGAGTGTTTGTCAATGATCTTACCGTACATATGGGGATAGCCTTTGCCTTTGAAGGTAAATAATTTACTGTACTCATAAGAGTAAGAGAGTGCTGCAGTGTTCTACTTTGGATGAGTTACTGAACTCAGTCAGAAGTACAGTATGAGAGTTCATATCTGTCTGTCTAGCCCCGGGGCTGGATTCCACACTAATCCCTGAAGCTCTAACTCCCCTCAGTGGAGTGATCCCCGAGCGTGGAATGATCTCACCTGCGGGTCATCCCAGGGTCAGCCAGAGTTAAGCATGCCAGAGAAGGAAAAGATGAAACAGTCTTAAAATAATGATCACTCTGCACCCTTACCTTCACTTTTGACAGAGAATGTGGCCGTCGCAGTATGTTGCTTTGGAGACATTTGGTTTCTGTTCTTTTGCCTGTGATGTCTGTGTGGTTATTTTCTGTATTCTACATTCTATTTTTTGACTGTATTTCATTGGGTCGCTGAGACCTGAAGACCTGCATTAGTCACATACAATTAGTTTTTGTCCCTCGGGGAATTGGGTATGGTGCTTTTCATTTCAGCCAGGTATCTTGGGGTTACCAATGCGTCAGCTCTTTTCATTTATAGTTATTTGTGGCTTCCACTCTAGGAAGCACCTATCAGAATACCGCCAATGCCAGCTGTTGGTTCTCCAGCACTTTCCAAATTGACACGGCAGCATTCTGCTAGCGGTAGAACCATTCACCAGCTATTTTTTAAATTCAGCTGATCCTCAGATTGACTGCCTTGCCTCGACTGTCCGCTAGTGGAACACTGCACTGCTGTTTCTGTGGACACCTGCGCCAACGGCGGTTACAGTTTCAAACAAGAAAAGAAAGCAAAAAACTCACAATGATGACTGATGCTCTAGAACTGATATCAATTATTAATAATATATTCTATCACCTTGCTGACATTCAGTTGTTAATGGTAGTCAACCTACTAAAAAATAGTGAACTGAAGTGTACTCGCAGCATACCCGCTATTTTATACTTACAAATACTTAATAATTCTTTTTTTTTTTTTTTTTTTTAAATAAAATTATACTTTAAGTTTGCTAAAGTAAACTTTTGTTACGTGAAGGTTTTATGTTCGCACTTGGCATTCCCGCAGGAGTAAAAAAGCTGCTGTTAAATCCGTCTATTCAAGAGCGTGATGTTACAGTATATGAGTCACTTAAATAATGACTTTTTTTCCATCTGACATAAAATTGACCTCCATTATCTGTGCTGCTGCAGACTGTAAATATCACGTCTACTCAAAGTTACAGTTTATCAACAGCACCGCTATATCTGGCAACACAGAACAATACAGAACAGACTTGTACAGTGCCCTGAATAGCTGTGGCTGTTCGAAGGTATTCTAGCAGCATAGCGTAATGTTGCGGTTGCTGGGCCATTTCCCAGGTGGGGCACTGCAGTTGTACCCTTGAACAAGGCACTTAATCCAAATCGCATCGGTGAATATCCCAATGAAAATGATTTTACAGGCAGGTGTCAAATGAAAATCAGAGTCTGGCCAAAAGTTCCCTCCTGTTTTTAAAAGCACCTTTCACACTTTCTTTCCATTTGGAAAGCCCCGTTGTATTGGTGGGCCGGTCTTTAGTTCAGGAAACCATCTGAGCCATGCAGTCATTGCATCAGAGGACTGCAGCTGGCAGCAGGCAGTTTAAAAAACATTTGCTATGAAATACAAGTTACCTTTCGAAAGGAGCCGGCTTGGCAGGCAGGGCAGGGGTATAAGCCAGACAAGAGCTCGGTAAAACAGCGAGTCAGCTGTATTACATATGAAATGTATTCTTGTAAATCCATATGTCAAATAGATGTGCTTGAAACACTGCCCACCCCTTGACTGAAGGTGCCTGCCAGAGAAGAGGAGCCTCTGCTTCCCATCATAACGGGTGGAATGCTGTCAACTCAAAGCAGCCCTCCCTGGGCGGTACAGCTGTCTGTCACACTGCAGGGCTAATGACCTTGCCACAGGAAAAGGTTTAGCGCCAATTCAGCAGTATTTTGTAATGTGTCAAAAAGGAATCAGATCTTACATTCTATAAGAGTAAAATGTACCCTACTGGAGTTGATTCAACATTTCATTTGTATTTATTTTATTTTCATTTGAATTACGGACAGCAGGGAGTGTCCCTGAACCTGAGAATAGTGCATTAGCTAGGTGGTGAATCCCGGAAGTCCCACATGAGTTCCAAAATAAAAGCTCTAAAATTATATTTCTTCTCTTATCGTTCTGGATGAGATGCATCCTGGCCCTCTCGTGCCCCTCCCAAACCCCTGAGGATCCTCTTCTATTTTTGGGACAGTCAGACACAGCATAATCTCAATTCACACAGTATTTCGGTCAAAGAAAAAGGAAACGCTTTCATAGCCCCACAGCTAAACGACTTTCTTTATTCACAGGAGCTCGGCTGTGACCGGCGTCAGCTTAGAACTTTCATCTGCGCTTCTCGGGACGACGGCCAGATGTTGGCCACATTCACAACGGTGAAAATCGGCACGCTTAAGTTACCAAAGGAGCCACAGTTCACACCGTGCAATGTGTGGGAATTAATTCAGGAAGAACATGTAACATAGACCATCATACAGTTTGATGTGTGTGTTTGTGTGTGTGTGTTTGTGTGTTTGTATATGGGGTGGTGGTTTAGTTTATCATGTGCACTTCTGCATACATTAGCTTTACAGTTAATGCAGCTTCATGGTATACTGTGAGGAAATATAGCTAAAATCACAGCGGGTTCCCTCATTTGATATGATTTATGACTAATTACATATGCGGCCATTTGCTCAAAGGGGCTTCTCACATCTGGACGAATATTAAGTACATCTGACATTTACCCAGGCTTACTTTGAATTCAGCGCTGTTTCCTTTCCCAAGGAGTGTAAGGAATAATCAGAGCTGCTTGGGCGGCCTTTACAAACAGCCATGCATGTGCAGGTCTAACGATGCCGCGTTATCAACAGAGAAATATTCACTGTTTGAGCAAGAGGAAAGAAACCGCACGCGTCGATACCGCACAGCAGGGTTATTCAACTGCCGGGCCATTAAAAACCTACTCCCCAACTTTTGGTTATTGCGGAAAAGAATTGCTGTTATTATTAAGAAATCAATTACGTGACTACGTCCAGATAGCAATGTATCTGAACAAATCCCAATAGTGAAACAATAATAAGCAATACCTATGCATATTTTAAGAAGCCATCTGCTTTGTATACACTTAACATACCTCTTATTTTATTTTATTTTAAAAATCTGGCCCAGTGCAAAGCCATACAGTTTCAGCATCTCAAGTGAGAATTATGTGGTGAAAGGCTGCACAGAAACTCCCGCTGGTCAGACAGGGACTTATTGAACGCACCGCACGCCGTGCTGGGTCTGGCTCCTTCATCTGAAAATGCAACAGCACTTGCACAGCACCAGCAAAAACAGCAGCAGCTGCAGCAGCAGTGAGAATAAACAGCCTTCTGGACGAGCTTTCATCTGGAGCCTGCGTTTTAACCACGTTCTACTCTGCCTCTTCCTGAATTCTGACGATGCGTCTTTGCTTCTCGCATGATTCGTGTTGCATGAGTGCCTCTAGCTCAAGCATGAGATGACTGTTTAAAAAGTACAGCTCTATACAAACACAACTCTTTGACTTAATACGTTGATGGAAGTGTATGGCAGGGACAGGAGAGGGAAAATGGTAGGGGTGCCAACTGTGGCCAGAATATCCAGAGCCAGTGTTATTGGCCATCATCCGGCAGGCTAAAACCATGTCTTTTTACTGACAGACTTTACAGAGAGACTCTGTCTCTCTATCCCTCTCTAACAGTAATAATGTTGCCCGGATGAGTTACAGTTCGCTGAGCATTCCTCGCTTCATAGTGCAAGATCAACTGTTCTGGTTGATCAAGAAGCTGCAGTTTGTCTGAACAGTCCTGATTAACCATCTGTGCAGCATTCAATTATTTTTCTTTCTTTCTTTCTTTCTTTCTTTCTTTCTTTCTTTCTTTCTTTCTTTCTTGTAACCTTTCAATTAATTTTGACATAATAACTTTAACCACATTTCATCTTTTTTTTTTTTTTGGAATCTCCAGTAAATTTATGGGAGCATCTCAATGCTGCAACATTAAGATTTTCTTTGTAAATTATGTCAAAGCTGGATTCATATTTCCCATTCACTATAACATTTGTGATTTACTTGTGCTATAGTCCATTTCTGCATCAGTGGTACTCTTTTAACCTTATTGTACACACTATGTTGCAAGGTGCTCCGGATAGGACTGTCTGACAAATAAAGTATGTAAATTAATAAATGTAAACATAAAATGCAAAATTTCGGTAAAGCCCCCACCTACCTGTTCTTATCATGGAAAAGAATGTAAGTAGTGTCACAGCTGAGTGCTGGTTCTGCTGGCTGAAAGAAATCCAGGCAAGTTCACCGGCCAACCCCGTGTCACCCTCCTCCTGGTCATGAAGTCAGTAGCCACCGTACCCCTAATCAGCCGTTTTCCAGATGGCGGCTCCTCTGTTCCAGCCAGGAGTGAATTAATCCTGATTAATCCTCATTACACCTCAGGCATAATATCTGTGCTCTTTCTGCTCTGTCTGTCAAAAAGCTCCCTTTATCCATTTCCTGTTATTCTTTCCATCCAAATCTCACCGGCTAATCAGAGAGAGAAAATAAACTGTTTCTCAGAAGAGAGGCACCGCTATTTCCTTGTGAATAGCATTTATTTTCTCCCTTTTCTCCATGTGTCACCCTCTCATTCTTTGCAAAAAAGAAGTATTGAGGGAATTGTTCTCTATTGTTTATCGTTGGCTCAGGTGAATGCATTATTACAGGTGCTATTATTTTTGCTCCTGTCATGCAGTTGAGACCACATGACTAGGGGTACAATGGCATTCACTTGGCAGCACACAGCCTCATCTTTTTTCTTTTAAAGTCTTTCCGATGAAAGATGAAAGGCATGGAGATAAAAGGCACAGCTATTTCCATGGGATATTGATTCATGACCAGCAATAATATTATGATATTATGTGGCGCAATATTGAGTGACCGATTTATAAGCAAAACAAAGAGGGCTTAAAAGTATTGCTTTGGGATTTAGAAATCCCACCCCATGGACTTCACCTGAGTTAATCTTCAAGATTACTTTTCCACTTAAAAATTTTGGATTGCCTTAACATCCCTAATAGAAATCCCACCTGGTCGGCAGAAGGCATTTAAACAAAATTCTCGAGCCTAAAGTGGAACCATGTGTTTCATTATGGCGGTATGTAATGAAACGGCACATCGCACTGCTGTACTTAATGAAACATCGACTCCCACACTACTGCTTTTTAATAAAATGTTGTCATGTACTCCAGTGCTAATTGAAAGGCTTTCCTCTGCCACTTTACTCAGTGAGGCATAGTCATAATGTGCTTAATGAAATGTAGTCCAGGGATACTGTTATTATCAGATGAATAAGAAGATGTAAAGACTTCTATTAAGTTATATAGTTACTAACTGATAGAAGATGCAAACTGCCATTAGAGCTGATTGCAAGTGCTTCTGGTGCAAGTGTTAAAAGCCATCTACACAACATATTATTTGACTGAATTTCTGCCCTTCCTTAGACACTGCTCTTCAGTAGACGTTGGAGTTTGGAGCAAACTGTTGGGAACACTGAAGCTTTTTGGACTAATAAACAACTGGACTATTTGGACAGAGACATCCTGCCAATCACAGATGTACCAACCTCCAGAATCTTCTCAGCTGCAATTGGCCTGATGTGCTGCAGATTTTCATCATGCACTTGTCTGTTTTATGCATCTCTTAAATTTCTCACACTTCAAAATGGCCAAATTTGCATCAATAAATCTGTCTCATCTTTCATCTATTTGGGTGCAAAGACACTCCTCCAAACTGCATGTTACAAGCTGTTTTTTCCCACTGCACAATTCACAATCCACTTGTCAGGGCAGGCGAGGGGATGGACCCAAACGCAGAGTAAAACACACTTGAAATCCAGAGTAAACGCAACCAGGAGTGTAGCTTTTAATCAGTACTAAAACAAAAAGGTAACAAAAATGAAGCCGCGCAGGGCAAGTCCAAAAAACAAAGTAAAATTTTAAAAACTAAGGAACAGAGAAAAACCAACACTCCAAAAACACAAGAAAGGGAACGCGGGCAAAAACACTGGAGGCAACAACGAACAGACTAACAACCACAAGCAGGCAACAAGCAGGAAAGCAAGCAGGCGAGCAACAAGCAACAGGCAGGCAACAGGCAAGGATCTAGCACCTGAGTCAGGGAGAAGGGAGACTTAAATAGACACGACGCAGACGAGACACAGGAGGGCACAATGAACAATCAGGCCACAGAGAGGGAAGGGAACACGAGACAATCAGCAACCAATAATAGGATAATTGAAACCAATGATACAATCAAACAGGACACAAAACAGAGGTGCCGCCATCTGGCGGCCCAACCAGGAAAAACAGGGGGAAGACACAGAACCCTGACACCACTAAACTGTGTTGTCATTGGTCTCACAAGTACACAAGCAGTGGTGAGGATGCTGTGGTACAGCAACACATTCATTGACTCCTCCCTCCCTCCCTGGGTGCAACTGCTACCAATCATACATCATCCCAGGCTGGCGCATCACTACACTGAAAAACTAATCTCTCCAGTGTTAACAGGACAAGCCACTCACTAGTCATGTTATGAGTAACTGACATTCAGAAGGAAAGACAGGTACCTGAGTAAGAGACTGAGTAACAAGAGACCCCATAGATCGCACACTGGTGGTAAGAGACTTATTTCCTCAAAACGGAGAAGGAAGATTTGACTGCTCAGTGTTCTTATAACTGTGGGAGACTGAGGAGTTGAACAGTTTTACTGTAACTGTGGGAGGAATAGAGGGAGAGGGAGGTCACATGGTCAGGAAGAGTGCAAGGAAACAGACGTCATCTATCGCATCTTACTGTCGCTCAGCAAAGCTGCTCACGTACGCACACACGCATGCACGCACGCACCACACACTCACACTGTCACCTTCAGTATCCAATTAACACCTGACACATACCATGATCAATGCACTCTCACAAGAAAAAAAACTGCCTGGAGACATCAATCCCCTCTGCAACTTGAAGCACAGAAAATCTGACTTTGAAAGGACCCATGAGTTCATCATATTGTCCTATTTTGACAGGCTCGATGATTTATCTGTTGAGCTTTCCCCCTTCTGACCTTTAACCTCTGACCCCCACTTCTCAGAGGTCATCTCTAATATGAGGGTGTTCCGGCGTTAACCGTCATACCCCCAGGAAAGACAAAAATAGTCTACAAAAGACAAAAAAAATACAAAAACAAACACACACGCACACACACACACACAAAAATCTTTGTTTGCATCCAATTAATGCTTAGTTGTGTGGACAGAGAATAGTCTGTTGCCAGGCATCGCTGTGGGCTTGTTTTCAGCAAATGTATGCACTTGTGAAATCCCCCCCCCCCCCCCCCCACCCCCCCGCTGAGACAGGTCAGAGGAGAAACAAACCATGGATGTAGTTCTGCTTGTTCCCATGGCTCACGCCTGTTAATGAAATCAGCACCTGCATTTTCACCACAAGGTCAGATTGTTCGAGTCATTCATGAATAGGTCTAGAGCAAGCCCTTATCAGGAGTGACTGTAACAGGTTATGTTTTTGTTGAAAGGTCACACTCTTAGGTTACCTACTCATGGTAAGGTGGATTATACCAAACAGCCATTTCAAGGTAAGATGCCCAAGCTTTGTGGTGTTTAAATTGTGTTGCAGCAGAAGAATATAACAATTAACTCATGGTAAATGGACTGCATTTATATAGCGCTTTTATCCAAAGCGCTTTACAATTGATGCCTCTCATTCGCCAGAGCAGTTGGGGGTTAGGGGTTAGGTGTCTTGCTCAAGGACACTTCGACATGCCCAGGGCGGGGTTTGAACCGGCAACCCTCCGACTGCCAGCCAATCGGTCTTACCTCCTGAGCTATGTCGCTGAGCTATGTCATAAATGAACAAACCCAAAATTAATAAAAAAAATTACTGAAACAAAAAGTCTGACTGGTCAAGTTTGCGGCCCCTATTGGGAATGATAGCCAGCAACTGCAAGCCACACTAGCTCGTAGTTTCCAGGCCTCCATGGTCAGTTTTATATACATTTTAGCCCAGTATAGTCTCCACCAGGCCAAAACCAATGTATAATTCAGCCTAAAGATCTAAAGATTAAATGTACGTTGCATGCATGCATGCTTATAATGGTACAATAGCAATACTCCTACTTGGGTAAAAGGAATACAAGGGAATAACAAAACATATAACAATGTTTTATTCCATGTAAACAACAGCTAGCATGTTGCTAAGATTTAAAAGCATACTATGCAGTATTTTTTACATGGAAATATCTATGCTAAGGCATATCTACAATGCACTGACAATCTCAGTCTTTATGCACTTTTGCCATATTTTTGCACCTTTTACCCGTATTTATTATTCTAAAAAGTGTTTGTTGCTAGTTAGCGGCCGCAATGATTGATGCTAACAAGCCTAGATACAGCAAAGCAAAAAGACAAGGCGACAGTGCTCGTTCAAAAACTAGAGTCAACCTTGGAATTGCTTTTGGTTGTATCATGACCTTGTGAGAGAGGAACCACAGCCTGAACTGCTTTAGGATATTCCTTACAGTAAAAAATTGGTATGTGTTCTTTCAGAGCTGTGGAACATCTGCTACACACCATTTCTTGAATTGTCTGATTTTGGAATGCATTAGTTTCAGTGGAGGGTCCTTAATGTTAATTAAAGTCAGGTGTGTACAATCCTTTTTTGCGCTGCCTGCGCGCTGATACAAATTCTGTCCCCTTTTGTACAAGTGTCTCAGCAACACTAGTAAATGCATTCATCTTTCAGACTCAGTAAGCACCATTGAGCTTGTCCCGGCTTTCTACGAGCACAATGTACTCCAATTAATAATGTCTGGGAATACGCTTAGGAAGGTCTTATCGTAACTCTTCCACCTTAGCCTTTTCTCCGATGTTGTAGGGAACTTATCGGTCCCACTGGCTTTCAGGCTGCACCTGCACATTTTAATATTAGCAAGGCATCTGCAGATTTCCCTCTGTTTAACATAATTTTCTAATGAATACTGTTTTGTAAAGTGATGGAAATGAATGACTAATAATGGATTTTTAGGCCCAATGGGAAAATAATTCAGAGAAGGAAGTCAAATAATTTGTCAAATAATCTTATGGCAGTTATACTCATCTTTGTAACTGAAGCCATCACACATACAGTGCAGTACAGACCAGTGTAGTAATGTCCCCATGGGAATTGGAGAACATACTAACTGGCCTCTCTTTACACTAATAGAACAATTTCTAGCTAATGCAGTTTCTGTTTTCAGGCAGTGCTTCTGTCTGTAGCCACCATACAGAATTCCAGGAACACATCCCTGCTTATTCAGAATAACCACCGCTTCCTGGATTTATTTATGGAGTGTATTTATACCATGGGGGGGAAAAAAAGCAGAGAGGCATATGCTCCAGAACCATTTATTAAATTAGACACATGACATTTTTTTTCCGTCTCCATAACAGGGTTGGTTATTCCTGACAAGTCCTTTCCAAAATGTTTGAGGAAAAAGGGTGGGAGGAGAGAAAGGGCCTTTCTTTCATTTTGTTTCCGGTAGTTTCCTGTGGGTATTGTGTAGAGATGCATAAAAACCTCACTCTAGAGCTCTGCGCACAATGGAGTTTTCATACCTGCTCATGCCCACGCGCACCATTTTCGCTGATTCTGTCCCATGTTTGCCTCTACCAGGTTTTTGCCTTGTGCAGTAGATGTATATTAGGTCCTCCAAAAATACCACTGTTAATGCAGTCGTGGTTTTTTCGATGTAGATATTTGAATACTGCTATGACTCTAGATTACGCTACACTCCCACATACACTCACATTTAGAAAAATATATATAGTTCATTTTTACTTTATTTAAGGTCAACTAATATTAATACTGTTAATATTAGCTGACCAAATATTAGCACTCAATACTGTTTGACAGTGATGACCTGAAGGACCAGTATGACTAAACAATGAAAGGGATTATGTAGCCAGTGTATGATAGGGGCAAATGAAAATCATTGAATATCATCACAGTTGAATTACCCATTAGTTTTCCCAAGAGGCCCCTCACCCAAGTGCTCACCCAAGACCACGCCTGCTTAACTGCAGCAGTTTGGCTTTAGTTCAGGGTACATTATGGCTGCTGGCAACACAAACAGTCACACACATACATTTGTGTAGATGCACAAATTGAGAGCTCAAATGTGCACACCCACATGCACGCGCGCATACACACATACACACTTGGAGAGATGGGGAGATGGGGGTGGCAGACAGGTGTGTATTTGACCCCCAGTGGGGCTTTTCCTTTACAAATGGGGGAATTCAGAGCTCTGCTGAAGCTGATGTCAGAGGCTGAAAAAAGTGGTGGCAGTTTTGTCTGGATGTACAATATAATGGAGTGAAATAAGAAATAATTGTTTTTGGTGGTGATTATGTTTTAAATATACAGTGCGCTCTTTGTTTGGGACAAAGATACTTTTTCTTGATTTTGACTCTGTACTCCACAGTTTTAGATTTTTCACAAGTGCACATTCTGGTATTTTTATACATATTGGTTTCACCATGTAGAAATTACAGCACATTACCAAGCATCATCTTTAGGGAAAATGTATAAAAGTACTATTTAATAACACATTTGAATATGCATTTTAACCACATGTGAATTGTTTGATTGCAAATCTAAACTCTGCAGCACAGAGACAAATCAATAAATGTATGTCTCTGTCCCAAACATTATGGAGCTCACCGTACATGTTTGGTTTCCTGCATCCCCATGAATGAGATAATTAAAGTCGAAACTGTGTTTAAGAGTAAAGGGTTTGTGGCCTCATCCTCAGTCACCCTGATGACCAGTTCAATTCCAAATTAAACTTTGCTGCGCCACAATTTTTGCTGCCATTCCATTTCAATTTGAATTGAATTATGCTGATTTCATTCCAGTGGCAGTAAATAATTATGCCGTCGCTGTGTTAGCCACGAAGTGCTCCGAGGGAAAGGATGAGCTGCCATTCTTTTTTTCACCTTGGCCTAGGTCCTTATTAATTCACACAACCTCCCTTTAAACTGGGGTAATTAATATGGTAACAAGTTGAGGACAATTTTTCTGCCAGGAAATGGCTTATCAATGTTCCTGAGGGAAGATTGCCAGACCGCGTCTTTTGGTGGGCATCTTGGTAGCCTTTTTTCACAGAAACATAAATTAAAATAATAATAATAATAAAGGATGAATAACCAAATATTGTAAATAAAGTAATAACAGTTACAGAACCTGACCGACTATTGGCAGAACTTCACCTGTCCGACCCTCGAGGACATACAAGAAATAAGATAACTTAATTTATTTAAAATTAACTGTGAGTTTGAATCCATCCATTCACGCATGATTTCTCTTTCAAGGTCTATTGTGAAAGATTAATTCGAAATTGAACAGACCCAGCTTCTCTTTTCTGAACCAACCTTTTTCCCAGACAGAAAAAAACTGTACAGTTTGTTGGACGAAATTCACAAAACACCATAAGATTGCTTTCAGCTGGTAAACGGGGGAAGTTACCGTAAGCGGCTGGATGACACGCAGCTTGTGTTCCACTGAGAGGTAAGAACAGTAATGGAGCAAGTCTGGACCACACTGAAGCCCATATATCTCCTCTCCCTCTCTATCTCCACCCTAAGATTTATGTCTCGGTCCAATGAGTTGGCTTTTAAATGAAGGATATTTATATCTTTATGCACAGTTTTGGTTTTAACCTCATCCTTTTATGACCGAAACTTCCAAACTGTTGACCCTGATAGTGGTTTGCTGCAAGTCTTTCATTCTTCTCCCTTTGTTCTTTTCTCTTTGGCTCTTGCGTTGTAAGGAGTGTGAACAGAACCTCCGCCTTACTGCCTAAGACCATAGCATGTAGAGAAAAGATCTGTACATTGCATTATATTGCTAGGAGCCTAGAAGAAACCAAGGTCAAAATTCAGTTTATTGCAATTTTCATAGCACTTTGCCTTTATTGTAACCTAATGAACAAGGTTAAAGGGATATATCACTTTGGGATAACACAAGTAATTTTGTGTAGCTTACCCAATTGCATTTGCATAGCATGAATACTAGCAAAATTAGATGTCCCTGTAGACCACCTCCAGGTTTAAAACAAACTAACCAGGATATGAAGGATAATAGGCCAAAAAAGAGAGTAAAAAAGAGAGTCAATTGGTCATTTGGTTTTTTGAATATCTGATGTATTTGCGAAGCTTTATTGCCTTATGAAAGAAAAAGAAGATCCAGAAAAATTTTGACTGCAAAATTCATCACTCACAGCAGCATTTAGGTTAGACCAAATCTTTCCTCTAAAACAAAGGGTAAGTCATATGTCTTCTCTCGGAATTGAATTTTACCTCAGGGGCTGACGTAATGAATTGAGCAGAACACGATAGCATAAAAAGGAATAGTGTTCCGAACAGCTGGTTTAGCATAAATGAATAAATGCATACATAAACAAACTCCTGCTGTATGGCATTCACACTTTTTTCTCTTCCCCATCTTAGGGTGTCCACTGGCGTGAGAACATTGTTTTCCACATCTGTGATTTGTAATTGTTTGTTGCTAATTTATTCCCCCAAACAGCTACAGTTAACCCTTCAATCCACTTTCACCACCCAATGAAAGACAAGCTGATGAATGATGAGAGTACCTAATGGGATGGAAAGCATCCACACTCATTCACCTATGGCATACTTTTCTCTCTCTGTCTTTCTCTCACTCTCTCATTTTTGATCTCTCCCTGTCTGCCAGAATTAATTGTAATAATGCTTCTCTGGGCCCTCCCAGTTTGCTTGTACCAAACAGCTCAGTATTCCAGGAGAGAGAAGATAGTGTTAAATTTGATTTGTTTTCCTTATAGTTCTGTTTGAATGCATAAAGCCAAAATGCATGACCACTACCAATACTACAGAGTCAGTAGGTCACAGGTCATTCGGATGCTAAATAAATAATTCCTGTACTTAGAGAACGAGAGAGAGAGTGTGTGTGTGTGTGTGTGTGTGTGTGTGAGAGAGAGAGAGAGAGAGAGAGAGAGAGAGAGAAATATATTATTAAGATATGTTAATTCAGGAAGATAGAAAATTCAATCCCAGCTGCATTATTATATCATTTTTCAGTCTTTTTTCAAAGGATTGAGCAACTGACCTGTAGATTTGTAGATTTAAATAATTGAACAGAACAAGACATGGAAGGGAACATTGATAATGTATCAGTCTGACGAGCATATGGAATCTCACACCAGGAGAGGGGGAGCCATGTGCTCTGGTTTTAGTGTACCTGATTCAATTAGGATTAAAGAAACACCCCCCCCCCCCCCCCCCCCCCCCCCCGAAGATGCTGACCAGGGGATTACAACTGAAAATGAGGTGAGGTGACCTTTACTTTGTGGTTCTAGCTGCAAAAGTACAGGAAATCTCAAACTATGCTATACCTTGGATTCATCAAAAGAAAGAAAATAAACCATGTTATTTTAATTAACTGCAGAAAATTGATATATAATTAACTTTTTTTGTCATAAATTTGAGAACCTGGAGCAGTAATGAATATTTCAAAATATGGAAAAGCACAAAAAAAGGCCCAATACAATAATATCTTTAGGGCAATAAAAAAGGACATAATCCCTAGATTGGAACATTCCAATGGACGTGTCAGGTGGGGGGCAGGGTTGTGGCTGGAGGACAGGTTGTGATTGGGTGAGATAAGTATAATTTCAGCCACAACTCTGTCAGTCGAAACGAACCATAGTCCTGTTCTGATCCAAGATACCAGCCCCTACTTATGATAATTAGCTCCCTCACACCCGCTGACATGACCCTGCTTAACCCCCGTGTCTCATGAAACCCCAAATAGAGGTGCCCCAGTGAGCATAACCCAGCACCCATCCCTACAGCTTTCTTATTCTTTTTTATATTCCTTTTTCAAAGCATCGGTGTACATGCACTCAGCACCAAAGCCACACCTGAACCGTTAGCGCCCCTATTATCAGAGTGACGTGAAATTGACAACAAAGACGTTGCCGTGTGGTACACCTGACAATTTATCTTCACCATTTTTGACATTCAATTTGACACGTCTGCACCCATTCTCGTCTCGCAGCCCCCGCGAAGCAAATGCGTTTTGGTCTCTTTATTGACACATCGAACATGTGAGTCGGCAGCAGACGGAGAACGGAAGCACAGAAAATGGAAGCACACGTAGAGCTTTTGAAACTCGCAGAACGGTTCGTGATGAAAAGGCATGACGAGCTTTGTAATGGTGTCACGTGGCGACATCATCAAAGCTCTCTTTTTTAAAAACCCAAATTATGCGGGAGACAGTGGCCCTGTTTTCCGAGGGAGCCCGGAGACTTCTGTAGAGCGCATTGGGTAGAATCAATATCATATCAGCGTCTGCGGCATCGGGGCAGTTCAATCTCGCGGCGGCGCGGAAGATCGATGCGCCTTCAGAACGGTTCAGGGCTCCTCAAAGGCCAGCCGAATGAACCGAACGTTTGGCGGCGTTAGCGAACTCGTGTCAGACGCTCCCGCAACACGGCACCGCAACAAGGGTCTTTACCGAAGAGAAAGGGGCTCATAGCTCTACAGCTGAACACTTTGCTTTCATCCAAGAGGCTGTAGCTTAAATCTGCCATGACATACCAAAGAGGCCATTTCCTTTGTCTTTCAACTTCAGCTCCGAGCTCAGCGTTAAAATGGTGAGTTGGGCCCTTTGTTAGAACCAGGGATGGGCAAAAATAAACAATAAAGTATCTTGTCAAATAATACAAAATAAATCCCAAGCAATTATATCCATAAACTACAGTCAAAATGGTGGAGGTGTACTGTAAATATCTTTGCAGGTGTCGCAAAGAGTCGGAGAGCCAACCAAAATTGGCACATGGTGCTTGGACAAGGACACAATTTTTGTTGTTTTAATTCTGTACTCCCGGACATTAGATCTGAAGTGAAATGATGAATATGAGGTTAAAAACAGTTAGTCAGTTTTGATTTTAGGGTATTTACATCCATATTGGGTGACCCATGTAGGAATTAAAGCCCTGTGCTGGATCTTGTCACTGTCTAAATACTGATTTACTGCATTGTACATGTGCTTATTTTAGGTTAAGGCTTATTTATAGATACCTGTGGTTGCTATCTGTAACATTAGTCATGTTTGGTTAGGGAACTACAGTACAGTGTAAATCTATGAAATGTAAATCTAGTGTATCTATGATGTGTAAAATTACCATCTTTGATTTTCACCAGATTGTAATCAGGTATGAAAACCATTGTATTGTGTTACATTATATTGATGACATGACAACAACCCAGAGTATGCATTCAAATAAGGAAATAAGGCATGAGATCATGGAACATTATGGATATTAGCACAACAACAGGAGGGTCCGGAAATATGAACACATCCCCCCATTCTGGAGGTCCTCCACTGGCTACCAATCACACAACATATCGACTATAAAATAGCCCCACCTATATACCAAAATGCCCCTAACTACCTCAAAGACCTCCTACAGTTTCACAAACCCCCACCCCCGGACCCTCAGATCTGCATGCATCAATCTGCTCCTCATACCATGCATCAAGCTCAAAACTATGGGAAAGTGAGCCTTTTGTGTAGCTGCAGCTACACTCAAATCCCACCTTTTCTCTCATGCTTTCAGTCTGACCTAGCCCCTCCCCCTCCCCTCCCAGATGGTCCTATGTTTTGTTTATTATTATTATTATTATTATTATTATTATTATTATATTGCAAGCTGTGAAGTAGGCCTGAGCCAGCCATGTCATAGTCAGAGTCAGTGGCTCAATAGCAGATTGAAAGCTGTGGCCTGCTAGCAGTGGCTAACGAAGGTTCCACCATCCCCACCAAGCTAAGATAAAGCGACCCCCTTGTGCCACTGCCTAACTTCGCTGCAATAGAGGCGAGTAAATACATACACTAGATAGACTATTTTACTAGCAGGCCAAAGAAGATGCCCTATGGGAATATGTTTGTGCTGGTTTGTGCTTTGAATCATATTTATATTTGAACACCATTGGAATAGTAAGAACGCAATTACCCTGCTCCGCAGATTGGGCCAAAAATCTCGACAGGATGCACCTTTGAGGGGTTGGGCTACTAAACTGAGGGTTTGGGGTTTGATTGCCATGTGTGGCTCCACTGTTGAGCCCCTGAGCTAGGCATCTGACCTCAATTTCTTCTGAAAATAATCTGACGGCATAAATGGATTCCGAGGTGGTCACTGTGGATATCCTTAATGTACGATTCCTGCCCCTACAGCATACCTGCATTCATATTCTTTCATTATGTTTCATGTATGTATGTAATTTTTTTTATTTTATTTTTTTTTTTACCATGGACAGGCATGACAATGGTTCCACAGTAAGCATATGCATATGCAGCCTATGGAAAAAAATAAATAAAACCCTAGTGTTACTTTTTGCATCATCCCTTGAATATCACATTAAAAATTCATATGATTGAATACTCACATTTACTTAGCAGGTGAAGTCATCCAGGGTAAAATAGCATATACACTTATATGCAAGTATTTTACATGGTGCCTATTGACACAGCCTAATACTCAGTGAATTCAAGGTAAGTCTTGTTCGCAGCTGAATAAATATTCAGCCAAATTCAGGTTGAAAATCTTAGATGTTTTAGAGAGCGGCAGCAGTGTCCCCTCCTGAATTCTGTCCCACCACCACAATATCCTTACTACCACAGTACAGCTTTGAAACGGGTGGTCCATGCTGAATTGCACTGAATATGGTTAAATTAGCTCAACCCCCACCCAAGAAGAAAAATGTGAATTTGCCCAGAGTTCTCATTCCATTGCTTTTTTTTTCCATTATTACATCCATTATTCAGTGCTACAAGGCATAGGTGATTTTAATTATAAAACAGCCTGCACTATATACATTAAAGGGGTCGGTTTCATTTCAATATCTCAATTGCCCAAATGAAAAACATGTTTGTAAGAAACAACAGAGGCAGACTCACATAAACATGCATCTTACAAGCATTTAGGATACAGGAACAAATCTAAAATAGCCCTAAGCACTGTTAGCTGGAAATAGAAGAGCTTGCTGCTTAACGTTTTGCAGCTTTGAGATTTAATTTTATTTTTTATTTTCTGTAAAGTAAAATTGTTTCTGTAAGGATTCCATTTAACAGTGCTTCAAACAAACATGCCAATGCCAATGCTCACCGATAATTCCAAAAGGAGTAATGTTTGTTAATCAAACAAAAACAATGTGAACAATTTAAGAACTTATAAATACAGATTCAGCGATTAGTGATGGATAACATGTTGGGGTAGGGGGTAAAAGCATATAAAAAAGCATAAAAAAATAGTACTGGTACTAATTATTAGTTTTTTTTCTCTACACACATGTATTTGTGCATCAGTGTGATGGGCAGTATAGATTCCAGGTCTGTTTTCAGTGGGGAGGGATCCAGCCATGCCAGGCTTAGATGTTCCCGGACACATCCCTGGCAGATCCAAAGCATATCCAAGGAGGCAGCATTCCGTATCTGATAGCAGTCCCACGTCAGTCTTTGAGGCAGGTGAATTCTGTTAACAGTGTGTTGTAGTCTTGGTGTGAACACAGGCTGTGAGATAACATTGGTAGCCCGTTCACTTTACCTTTGAGAACAATGAACAGGGTCAGACTCTTTGCTTTCATCTCTAATCAAATATCAGGTAATGACCCACAGGGCTGTCGTACAAGGAAGGGCTGCTTCCTCAGGTTGGGATTAATTATATTTAAAAATGAGATAAAAGACTGACAAAAAACACCACTCATTTTTCATATCCTTCCTTTTGTTTTTGTATGTCTTACAAGCACACACATGCCCACGCACACACACACACTTACACTCACACACACGAGGATGCATGAACGCATACAGTACAGTGCTGCAGAGAACACGTCCAAAACACAGTGTAGAACCAAACCCGTCCATCCACATGGTTCCCCTGTATAAATAAATATTTATTTCTTCCTATATATTTTGAGGTACAGTATATGACATGTACCACTAAGACTTGGGAAATATAGTTGTAAAAAAAATTACCACAAAAACTATGGAAAAATATGACTATTTAGTCATTTTTGTCTGATTTCATGGGCAAACATGGCACTGTCTGTTACTGCGCTAAAGTTAACCGTTAGCAAAAATAATGAGCACTGACTAGCAAGTCAGCATACAGCTACTGTATCTATGCAGCTACGTTAGTGGAATAGCTACTGTTAGTGCACTAGCTAAAATCTATGGGTTTTTAAAGGATATATGTGCATGTGTTGAAGCATTAGAATATGTACAGCTGCTTCAAGGAGTTGGCAGGTATGCAGGAGTGACCCCCCACGATGTGGACACCAGACACAGTCACACAGAACAGATATCCTCTTTCTTTACCCCATCATACATACAGTATGATGGCCTCATTGTGGCTCCACACCATTAGAAACGCAGTGTTACACCATTGCTGTGTCATCAGGCGAAACCTGATGCCTTTGTACCTACAAGTGGTCATGCACTAATCTGATTATCAGCTTGGTGATTTTGATTCACAGTTAGCAATTAGGGCTAACCATGGACTGGAGTGACAAAAATTAGTCTCTGGGTGGAGGTGCGGGGGATGTCGTTAAAAATACACACAGAAAGAAGGGGAAATGAAGCATCTATTACTGCAGCAACACGTCAGTTTTAATCCGTCTCTGCGAGCATGCTTGATTTAATTGCCACCATCCCCATTCTTTTCAGCTGTTTCAGATACAACTTGGTGATAATGCTTTCATTTTTTCCCTAAAGCTAATTATTTGACCCGTGCATGTAAATCCACTTAATGCTAATTGTAGTTTGATGGGGCTGCTCAGTAATGGGGTAAGTGCTTTTTTGAGGGGTGCATTTATTTTGATGCATGGAAGTACACTGTCAGTTGTATAGAGCCAAAGGGGACACATCTGTTAGGTACAGGAAGTCGGCACTTTGTCAGGAGCCATGTGACTTCCAGAGAAATGAGAAGCAAAGTGGGTAAAAGACCCTGAGGACTTCAATAGCAGATAATTACATTTCACTCAATTAGGAAACTTTATTCCCTTTACGAGCCATTAAAATTTTGCAGTAAGTTGCACAAATTTTATTGAAGTCTGTGTAGGGTTATTGTAAAGTATCAATGCTCATTTCAGTCTTTTTAAAAGCGAATCCCTTGAGAAAATGACCAAAACTTCAGTATTTGTGAGCAAATCAGGTTTCCCGGTTGTAAATATTATAGTTAGCATGCACTGTTAATATATTTAAAAATTAACTTCATTATTGAATTATTGCCATTCAGAAAGCTCATAAAAACTGCATTATCTCCCAACTGCTTAAGAACAAAATAAGAAAGAAAGAAAAAAGTTTTTTTTGTTGTTTTAAAAACTGCGTTTATTCCTTGGGAAATATGCATGTTCATCTGCGCTGCTTTGCCAAATTACAATGATGAGTCAGAGAGTTTCCTGAGTTTCAAAAAGACCGTTCAGGTCAGGCCGTTCCTTCTCCTTGTTCCTCTACGTGACAGAAATGAATGCAGATGCTTTGTGTCAGGAATACTGACTGGTCACGAAGCTCTGCAAATCACTTCATTACTATCAATAGCAATCTGAACTGAGAGAACTGCAATCACAAAGCCGCTTCTGCAGATATCATACAGAGGTGATGACTTAATGAAAGGTGCCTAAAATCCCAATGAAAGAAATGTAATCAGGCAATCAAACGCGGCCCTGTATCAGAGCAAGTTGCGGGGATTTGTTTTTTATTTCCTCTCATTCTGTCAAAGCCGAGGGTAAATGCATTATCTGAATTATCTGAAGTGATTTGTCGAATTGATATGTGGCAGACTAGAGATTTTCCCTGATTTTCAAACACCTTCTCTCTACCAGATTCTGACTCCAACTCTGAGCATCACATATAACTCTCAAAATAATGATTTATAGAATGATTATGAATAATTATTGATATATCTTTTGCATTGCATTACATTTATTTGGCAGACGCTTTTATCCAAAGCAATGTACAATAAGTACAATAGGACGGAGTGTAGCACAGTGGGTAAGGAACTAGACTTGTAACCAAAAGGTTGCAGGTTCGATTCGCGGCTAAGGACACTGCTGTTGTACCCTTGAGCAAGGTACTTAACCTGCATTGCTTCAGCATATATCCAGCTGTATAAATGGATACAATGTAAAAATGCTTTGTAAAAGTTGTGTAAGTCGCTCTGGATAAGAGCGTCTGCTAAATGCCTATAATGTAATGTAATGTAAGTGCATACCGACTACAAAACACAGGTTGAATAAGGTACAGTGCTCATTATGTAACAGTTGTTCATAGCCATGAACACGTTAAGTCCAGTTCACACAGAAAGCATAGGCTAGGTCAGAGAGTAATGTTAAGTCAAACTGGGAGGTATGACAACTAGCTACAACATCAGGATAACGATACAAGTGCTGGATGGAGGTACATGCAATATGAAAGTGGTACAGGAGGTACATGTGTGACATGGAAGTGCTACAGTAGAAGGAAGTGGAAGGATATAAGTGATACGAGTAAAGTGAGGTTAACAACTATACCACAATTAATAACAAAATCAACAATAGCTACATTTAGCTAGGTAGCAGTAATATTCAGAAGCAGACCTGTGTGTCCCAGAGAGTGTGGAATGAAAGGTCTTCAGGTGTTTCAGCACTGGGGAATTACTTCAGATGTGTGTGTGCACAACGTGTTCTGTAAAAGTTGTTTTGTACAGTGTCAGTGTGATTCCCCCTTCCCCCTCAGTTAAAATATAAAAATCTATGCAATACCTGGGAACTGACAACCTCTAGCGCTGGAAGGGCCATGGGAGGCGAACCACCCAGGGATATCAGTGAGTGATCATCGGTTTACGAGCTACATGGAGTCATGGTGACTCAGTGGAATTCAGTAATCCAGACAAGCTCCCCACAATCACAGCACACAAACCCCGCTGCGCAGTCATCCTCCTGTCATTTCACACGTCCACCGCTTCGACTTGCAGGCTTTCAGATCGTCTTTAGGGGTGAGGGGTGAGCAGTCAATTTGTCAATTGTCAAACGCCCACTCCCAGATATTTTATTACAAGTGTAACGTTGCACAAACCTCTGAATACGTACAGAACTATGATTAGTATGCACACTTCCCATGATATCAACAGTGAGGTAAATATTTGGTCAAATCCCATATTTCTGCTATTAAAACACTGGTTTGTGTGGGTATGAGTGAAGAGGGGTAAAAATGATCAGGCAAAAACAACCTGAGAATGTAGCTGAGAATGCCAATCTGGATGCATGAAGAATGATTTACTCTTTCTTTTTGTGCTTTCATCCCTTGATCATGCTGACAGATCCTAATCTGGGATGAAGACACCTCTTATCTGAGCCTTGCACTTCCTTTCTTTCACCTTATCTCATCCCTTATGTATTTCTGTATTCTAAACCTGAATCTTCATCCCTATTCTCTCTCTCTCACTCTATCTCTCTCGCTCTCTCTCTCTCCCTCCTTCTCTCCCTCCCTCCCTCTCTCTCTCTCTCCCCCTCCCACCCTCTCTCCCTCCCTCCCTCTATCTCTCCCTCCCTCTCTCCCTCTCTCTCTCTCTCTCTCTTTCCCCCCCCCCCCCCCCCCCCTTGGATTTCGTGCCACGAATGACCTTCAGAGTAAGTGTAAAGGGGAGAGAAGAAGAAGAAAAAAAAACGCCAGGAGCCTCTTTGATATCAGAGAAAGGAGCCACTGAGTAATGCTCGTACACGCGGCTGCGGGTTCGATTAATCTTGCGGCGATACGGGCCTAATGGGAGCGAGGCCTCGGGAGGGGACATGGGCTTACAGCTCCCTCTCCCTTGGGACACCTGTCCGATGAGAAAGAAATGACTCATCCCCATCAGATTAGTCTTCCCAGACCGCTACAGTACACCGCGCCACCGCGGACATCCATCAGCTTCCTTTTATTTACTTCATTTCATTTTCATCCCCTTCCGAATCCATTACTGACCCTCCATCTATTTATTCTCGCTTTAATATGACCACCTGGATTCTGCATGCGTTTGTTTGTTGTACAGTATGTCTGCTAGAGGTATCTTCAGAGGTTGAAAAAACCTGTTTTTTTTTTTTACCATTTTAGTTTTTAACATGTGTTGAAAGTTCTCGTCCATCTCTATGTGTCATAAAGTTGGTTCATAACCTCACATGCTTTTTTAAATGGAAATTATGAAAAAAGAGGCATTGGCATTACAGATGATCTATGAGGTTCCATGAAAGATTTTCAAAAATGTTATGAGGGTGTTGGAAGGCTCATCCTGTGACCATTCTCGACCAGTGCCCCGCCAAATACATACCACCCGACTGTCTTTTTTAATTTTTTTCTCTTGAAGAATCAATTACTAGCTGTGCATTTAAATGCATTGTAGCAAGCTACCTCTTCAGTACAGGGCACAATCTAATGGTATAATTGGCAATATATGTACTGTATTATTTACAAAAATGTAAGAAAAAAGTAGAAAAAAAGTTATTTGATTAATAGATAACTATGTGCAGGAAAAGTAAGGACATGATGCTGCAGGGTGAGACAGGAGATATTTTCTCACAGAAATAAAGTTTTGTGGCGTGCCCTCTCGCATTGGACTCTTGGAGTTCTCCTTTAGCTGTGCATTGTGCCACCTCAGCGTATATGGGAGAAGTTTACGAAATGGAAACACCTGTCCAAGATGAGGGGGCACAGCGGTTTTTAGGGTGCCCCGGGGGAAGAGAGGTACATCTCCTGTGATGGCTTATGGGAGATTTCATAGGATGGCAGAAAATGCAGCGATGGTGAAAAATAAATCTTTAGATGTCAGCGGACCCCGTTCTCCTGATGCTGCACTGAGCAGCAGTGTTAGCCTCTCCCTGATTTCCCACCTTTTTCGTCCTCACGGACCTGCGAAAGAGGCATTCACAAAGCCTTTACAGAGCATGAATAACACCTTCATAAGCAAGCAGTTACCACTTCACAGAGTAGTCATATGCAAGTATGCTTTGTGCTGGATAACGTCATAATGCTCCATATGACATACACTATGTAGTGCATAATCGCAGTGACATTGCAGTTGTTTATGAATAGCACCCTAACAAAGGGTGCTCATTGAAGGCCACTGAAAATCTGACTTTATGTTACAGATGGCACAACAGACTGATAATCATGTTGTGTATCAAAGGGAAAAGCCCAGGAATATTATCTCATGAGGGGGCTGTAAGCTGAAGCAATTACATCAAATCCACGGAGAAAAGATGGATTGTCTGACTGATTTTCTGAAATAAAAGGTTCTGATTGACGTCAGTGAAATGAGTGGACACGGAGTCACAAAGGGAATATGTGCCATGGAGTTTAGCCCATGTGTTGTCATAGTTACTGAAAGAAGAGCCATGTGGGTGCGGTGAATGCATTGTTTGTCTTCTCAGATGGGATGGGGAAAATTGCTTTGCTCTGCCCACCCGTATTCTCACTGAAAAATGCCCTGTTACTGTCGCCCGTGAGATCCCACCGGTCTGATCTCCTGTGTTAAAAGCGCTGTCCAATCCCACCTGTTGCTTTTAATATCAGGGCCGGACACACTGTTTTAATCAATCCTGTTACGTCTTCTGCCTCAGAACTGATTCTTTTTGACAGTCTGGTTTACCCGGGACAATAATCCACCTCTTTCCCATGACTGAGGAATGTTCTGGGGATATTCACATGCTGTTAGACTCCCCACATCCACCCCTGCAGACTTGTATTTGTCTGTCTCTCACTCTGTACACAGGAAGATTCTGGGATTCAAAAGTCTGTGCACAAAAAAGTTTGAAAGTGTTAGATTTCAGGAGTTTATTTTCAGACCTGTACTCCAGCTTGTGCTCAGGGCTCCTCCTTCATGGTGAATTATTGTGGTGTTCGTTTTAAACTAATTGGAGTCTCTGAATTGCCTGTAGGTGCAAGTGAACGGTGTGGAAAAGTCCTTGTTAAAATCAACTCAAGAGTAATAATTTACTCCGTTTGGAAGTAATATTTTAACTCGCATAATTTGCTGTGTACTCTCCCCCCCTTTCCCTCTATCTCTCTTTCTCTCTATCCACTATGCCCCCTGGTCACAAACACTGCTCATTAGCATGTAAAGCGGTGTTGGCCTACCTTTCCCCACCTACCTCCTGGATGACCTCTGCAGTTGCGGCTCTTTGCTTTTGTCCGTACAGTGTGTGAGTTTGGTCTTACCCAGAGCAGAAATCTCAACTCACAGCTCTATGCACTACCCTGTATATGTGCATTATGAACAAGCCTGTTCTCTTGTGTTTTCTGTCAAGGATGTTCGGTAATGTAAAGACCACATGTTTTGATTTTAAAAAGTCCCGTTTACCCCCTTTCTCTCTTCCCCGCAATCTGTTTCTTTCTCATACATTTCTCATGAGCAATTGCACAACTAGTTAGACAGGGCACAATACTCTTAATTCCTTGAGAAGACCGTGACTGCACTGCTCGTTATTTTAATTGGACCATGCCAGCGTGCCTGGGGTTCAGATAATCACCAACAATATCATCCTTGAGGTTGACAGACTCTGTAAACTGACCATTTGTGGAAACAGCTCCGGCTACAGTAGATTCCAGGGAACATACCGAATGCAAGTGTGGAGTAACGTAACCTTGAAATAATACTGAATGTGAAAACAAAATGTATATGCGCATGAATTATGACTGATAACTGCATACAGATCATTGGATGCTTGACTGAATTAAGACAGGCATCCATTTTGAATCATATGTACACCCCCTTTGTCTCAAAGGAAAATTATATCACATTCATTTCATGTGAGATGTCAATGATCATAATGCGGGTTGGATTTAATTTGAGCTTTTCCATTGCACTAATATGTGGGAATGTGCAGGTTTATTCCTGTCCCCACCCTGTCCCCACTCTAAATAATAATAATAATTCTAGACTCAGTCACCTGTAATACTGCCCCTTATATCCATCCACCCCCTGGGACATCCATCATCAACATCCCCACTCCTCCATCCCCCTCAGATTTCCTTATTTTGTAACCTCTGACACCTACCCCATGTCCCAGAAGCGCAGGCCTCCGTCATTATTGCCACGGCAACTTAGCGCCATTGAGGCACCCGTCATGAATCGACATCATTTTCATTCCTGTACTGCGAAAGAAATGAGAAGCCTCCCTCTGAGCGTGGGCAGAACCAGGGGACTTCAGGGATGCACGCACACGAAGCTGTGTGGGAGAGACGCTAAAGCGCATAGCCTCATTTTAATGTGCTACGTGCTTTCCTTTCGCTTTTAAGTCCCTTTAATATCTTTAAAGAAGGGGTATCAGCAGCATTTATGTAACACACACACACAGCTGTAAGTATTGTCCTCTTTTCCCCATTTTGTGGTTTCCCTTGATTAAAGCCTGCGGCTAAAATGTACCCTCGCCATTGACCCGGGAAGCCCCAAGTGGGTCCTTACAGAATCTGAGCGTGTTAAAGAAAAGAAAAAAAAAACAAAGGAACAAACCAACCATCAGTTACGACTGATGAGTACGCCATTCCATTTGCTGATTCAAATTTTCTCCTATTACGTGTGTTTCTTTAAATAAAGAGGAAACTATGTAATAGAAGTTTAAAAAAAAACTCCCTTTTGAATAAAAAAAAGACGGTCAGCTAAGATAATCAACTTCAGATGTGTGCTTTTGCGAGTCTGTGCACGGCCAATAGCGGTTTGCTAAATCTTGGGCCCCGACATCTTCTGGCTGCCAGGACTGTGAGCGCCGCTTTCTCACACCTAAACTTTTTTTTTTCTCTCTTCTCGCGGGCGGCGAAATGATGTGTTATGCAAGCCATTATTCAAATCTGACACTTGCCGAGTAGCTACTTTTGAATTAAGCAGCTCTTCATATTGCGTGACGTTATTAATGCTGACAGCCACACCTTGCCCGAGGCGGGCGGGTTCGAGGCGCCCGCGGTGTTATTAATAAACGCCAGGGAGAGAGATGTACGGCTCGCGCCTCAGACCGAGACCAGGCGAAGCGGGCGCTCCGGAACATCATTTTTAGCCCGTTACGCCAGGTGAGCCGCGCTAACGTTTAAGAGCCGTCCGATACCGCAGACGCTCAGAGCCTGGTCCCCACGTACGCATGCAGACGCAGACATCAAAACGAGAGAAAACACATCACGCAGAGGCCATCCACCAAACAGGGCTACTCGCTGTGCGACATTCACGTGATGCTGCCGCAACTCATCGTTGTGATGATGAAGGTACGGCTTTGAGGAAATGCCATTTGAATGATGTTTGCCAACTTGTGGACCCACAGAGCATAACCTTCAGATATTATATTTGTCATATTTCTATGCCTCACCACAGCATAGCCATGACGTGCAGTGTTCTTCGTTAATGAGGTAATATATACTGCCGGTGCTCAGTGTAAATGTCTGTGAAAGTGTGTGTGTGTGTGTGTGTGTGTGTGTGTGTGACTTAGTACAAACATAAATTATCAGCAGTGCATACAATAGGTACATACCTAGGAAACGGTGAAACAGTGAACAATATGAGCACAAGTGAAATAAGATTTTAAAATGCAGCCAAATACAAAAAGAACAACAGACACTACAGGTTCACTTCAGCTTCAAACACGACATGGTACTGGCAATGGAAATCGAAAATAGTTCCAGAAAAATATTTATTGCCAAGAAATCATTTAACAACAGTTTATAAATAATATGCCAGATAAAATGTTCAGTTAACCATTCAACAGAGCTAACATGAGAGGATAAAAAGAACCCTCAGTTTAAAAATGAACTTTGCCAAAGTATATTTACAACTGAATGATAGGGTTCCTTTGTAGGGTTAGACAGCTGTTGGTGGTTCTGAAAATGGTACAGAGGTTGGCAGACTCTGAGTAATCTCATAGCTTGAATTCCTGGTGTTCTGTACACATGCAATAAGCAACAGTAGGGATGGAAAAAATGCAGGATAGGTAAGAGAGGTTAGAGATTATTTGCACTGATTGGGAGAAATTAAGGTGTGATCCTTCTTTGTAAATTTCATTTATTAAACTTAATTTGTCTTGCTTTAGAGGTCAAAGGCCCATGATATGAATCAGTGTGTTCAATGCAGAGAAGTTATTATGTCCACTGCTCATTGGTTGCTAAGTAACATTAATAGACCAGAAATAACCAGGCTTCCTGGGTCTTTCTCTATCCACCAAATTGCCTCACGAAAGAACTTTCTTAAAAAAAAAAAAAAAAAAAGGCCTTTTGAAAAGTTCGATTTTACACCTTTTTCTACTTTCCCATTAATACTAAATTAATGCTGAATTGGCCGTTCATTCACAGTAAAATGTTCAGCGTTAATCCTACTCTTACAGAGCCTATATGAGTCCACTATGGCCAGAGTGGACTCATATAAAATGTTAGCTGAATGAATACTGGACATTTTACTGTGAACAGACAGGCAATCCAGCATTAATTGATTATTAATGGGAAAAGCTCTCACTGATGAACTCTCACTGATTGGATGGGAAGGGACCTGTTTATGAATACATTACTATCTAAAGGTATTTTCTGCACTTCATTTCTTTGAATGGAGCCTGTACAGGCCTGTCTTTCCCTATAATATAGTCTGCCTGTTAATATTAGGGAGTCTAATAATTAAAGGCTCCCCATAATCAGTGCTGTCATTGTTTTAGCAAAATGAACATGCCTTTCTCCTTCCTTTCTCCTCTGCTAAAACAGATGGAGGTGAGAGGGATGAGAGAGAGAAAGAGTGAGGAAAAGAAAAAAGGGAGGTGCAGAGAAAGAGCGAGAGATAAGGAAAGAGAAAAAAGAATAGAGGGAAAGAGAAAAAGAAAGGGGGAAAAGAGGGAGAGAAAGAGCAAACAAGTCCAAGGAAATCAGTTTGAGACAGAATGCCAGAGGAAGAAAGAGAGAGAAATAGGAATAGAAAAAAGTAAAGCTAGAAATATATGAAAAGTGTGTGAGAGAGAAGAGAATGTAAAAGAAGTGGAGAGAGTGAAGTGGAAGAAGGAGTGAAGGCAAGAGAAAAAGCTTGAGAGCATGAGAGAGAGAAAAGGAGGGAGAGAGAACAGCAATCCTCCAAGGTCACTCTAAGTGTTCTTCAGCACTTAAAACAGATTAGCCCTTTACCTGCAGAGATGGGGATGCATCTATCATGTAGGTAATGTGATAAGAGCGTGTGAGAGGTGCTTAGTGTGGTTAACATGGCTTCACTCCTGAATCTGACAAATCCGTCTGGTTTTAACGCCTGTACCTTCCCCTCTGGTGAGTGCTAGTGTCCTTTATCATGAGCAAATGCTACACTTTAACAGAACCTTATTAGCTCAGCTCTTCAGTCCCCCCTGTAACCACCCCCCCCCCCCCCCATCAAATTCCCACAGATGGACAACACATTCAATTATATTTCTATCCATTTTATTCTATTCCAACTAACACTCTTTCTCTATGATTACTGTAATCAGTCACCAGTTCAGATATGCGTTTGCTAAATTACACAAACAGATGGAAAGTAATATATTCATATATTAAATGTCTTCTCTGAGAAAATAAAACAAAAAGGGTCATTAAATATTTGGATATTGTTGCCTTGTATCCATCATATTTCCTTTTTTGTGCTTTGTGTGGAACGGGCAAGCATATCTTTGGGCAATGCAACTGCTTAGGTAAACTCCAACCCATTCAAGCAGGAGAGTGCAGCCCCATACGCATGTTCACTAAGCTGCCAACCCAATCATGGCAGCCATTTAGGGGGACATATTTATGCATAAAAATGTAGAATGTATAAATACATTTTTTTGAGAGACAGATTACATTGATTGCCTAGGAAAAATAAACAAAAGTTTTATTGTTTTACACAACCACCTTTTTTAAGACTGCTGGGTGAATGTGCCAAAATAACCACTTTGGAAGTTTTTTTTTTTTTTTTTTAATATATATTTTTGCTTTGAAATTGCAGTAGTCACTGTCTAATTAGATACCAATTATTACAATTATTGATATAAAGCAAGGAATTTCACTTCTGGACTCATACAGTGTTTATCAGAGTCAATTTAGTTTTCCATTTAACTGAAGCAGATGGGATATGGGAGAAGCCTCATGTGTCCACAGATTAATGAAGAAATACAACTTGAACTGACGCAACCACAACCACCACAGATTCGACAAATACACAACAAAACAAGGGCAGGTGTGGTCACAGGCTTTGAAAGTAAGATTCAGAGACAACAGGGCTGCTTCACGAAAATCACAAGCGCTCAAACAATCCAGTGTTGAGGCATCTTACCTCGTAGTACTTGAGCTAGCAAAAGAAAAAATGTCCATGTCTGACAGCGTGACCGTAAATTCTGCACGGTTCAAACAGCAAGGGCTTTCGGCAATGAAAACGCGGTGAAAGAATTTGTGAATATCTCTCTGTGTGTCCTCGCACTATGACCCGCAGAATTGCTTAGATTCAGAAACACGCTGAAGAGAAACTGAAACACTTCATGAATGTGTGCTTCTTTACCCATTGGCTTTAGACTTTACTAGTACCATTCAGCTGCTTATTTTTGCACAGACAGTTAACAACATATTCAAAGTGAATGACCGGCTGTTTGTGGTCATGGATGCACAACCTGGTGAGCTATAGATAGAACTGTGTGAGCTACAGACCGATCCATTCTTTCCTCTCAAAGAGAGTTCAGTGGGGCATTGACTTTTGGAGACTACTGCCAGAGACCTGTTTTCCAAAACGATCTGCTGTACAGCATATTCGGAGGAATATGCATCTGTTAACGGAACTCTTCAACATTGAAACATTGAAACATTTGAAGTCTAAGAAACAAAACCGATTAAGAGATGAAACATTGTTTCACCTCATGCAAGTTTCAGGCACCAACATAGACACTGACGTGCCTTTCATTGTCCGTAAACAGGATAGACTGCTGGTTTCTCACCGAGCTAACCTGGAGGTCATTTCACAAAAGTTGCAATGTACATCTGCAAGATACAGCTCTTTTTTGACAGTTTTGCATGCACAAGCAAGTTCTGCAATCAGTAATATCAGATATTGTTGTCATCCACCCGCCATCCATCCATGCATTATCTATGCTCGTTTATCCTGAGCCGGGTCGCGGGGGGTGCTAGAGCCTATCCCAGCGTGCATTGGACGAGAGGCAGGAACACACCCTGGACAGGCTGCCAATCTATCGCAGGGCACACACTCTATTCACTCACACACTCATACCTATGGGCAATTTAGAGTCTCCAATTAGCTTACCTGCATGGTATATTTTATGTCCCCTAGAGTCACTGCAGTTGCCCATTCCGGATATAGGCAGATAATATAAAGAGAAGCGGAGAGAACTGAACCTGTGTTTAGTAGTTGTCTATGACCATGAAATGCACTTTTTGTACGTCACTTTGGATAAAAGAGTCTGCCAAATAAATGTAATGTAATGGAGAGCACCAGGTGCTGTGCCAGCTACCATCTGCAATATCGGAACACAGTGGCCTGCCTGGAACAACACTCATACAGTTACGGAGATCTGGCAGATCAGCCTGTTTCACAAGTTCCACGGAGAACGGGATCGGCCTGTTCCATTGGCCCGTCCTGTGGGCCCCGTCCATATGGCCCGGAATGCCGGTCTCAGGATCCTTGGTTGTGATGTCGCCGTTGTCGGGGGAGACGCGGTGGCGTTGAGTGGCTCCCAGCTGCAGCTGTGAGTCGCCAGGCTGCGACAATGCCGTCTGCATGCGATGAGCTGCAAACAGCAGCACTCCTCTTAGGGAAAAAAGAGCAGCACAGCAATACGTTTCACAGGAAACCCGCAGTCCCTTCTCTCAGTTCCAAAGAGTAACACTCAATTATTCTGATATATTCAGTTTGGCAAAAAAAAAAAAAAATTTGATAGTCATTGATTAGATTTTTTTAGTCAATAGTCAATTATTTATTTTGGATAAATAATTAAATTAAAAAAATTATTTATAAATAAAGCATCTGCTTTAAAGGTACAGTATATTTCAAGCTGGATGAATTAATATACATTTTCAAGTTTGGGAAATAATATTTTCTACTGTCAGAATACACAGAAGCACACACACCCACACACATGCACACACACATGCACAAACAGCCATCCACAATTATTCATAGCATTTATAGATGTAAAATCACTCACTTAGTCACTCACTCACTGTTTAGCTATTTTTCCCTAAAGATATATTTCACAATTATTTATATCCTTTTCCACGAAAACACTACGAAGTCATATTCTACGGCGATAATATTGTATGAAACTAGTGAGCACATTGGTGGGGGGGGGGGGCAATCTCTGATCATTCCACCATAGAGAATCATTCCTCCATATAGACTAGGGGTGGGACATTTTATGATTTTCTCTGCACGATGACAAGCTGATTTGTCTTTGCAATTACTGGACTAATCTTTTATTTATTTTTTTTATTTTTGATGCCTAAAGCCCACTTCACAGCAGCAGACGCGATTAAATGTGTCAGAGCATTTTCTCTGGCTTCACTTCACACAAAACGCTGGGACAGAAATAAGTGAATAAGCACCCGACAGCTATCCGTCTCCTTTCCAATAATTGTCAGGCTTTAGTGGACTGATAGGCTACAGACATTGTTTGATAATTTTGCTATTCTGGGAAGCAAAGACATAAAAATAGGCACAAAGCTAGGCTACATCATGACCTAAAATTGCTAAATTTAGCCTTAAGCCTGTAGTTTTGTGTCTCTCGTGTGCACTGCACTCTAGAGGCCAGAGATGACAACAGTAAAATATGAGGCTTTGTGGAAAATAAATGTCCTAAATGAAGTTAACTATTTTGACAGTGGTTTCAAATCCAAACGATTAAACAAGAGAGAAGGTGACAATTAAGAACACAAACGTACGATGCTCGCAGGAGCGAGTGTCCCGCAAACATTAAATGTGGACTGCAAGAGATCGGCTGTCGATGATTTGTAGGCTAAAAATGTGACCTTTTTGTGAACTACTTTCATCTTTTTTATAGCCCAGAATGAACGTCTTTGTGTCAATGCAAGGCCGATTTAGCCTGGAGATAGTTTCCTAGTCTGTGTTCGCGCTGTTAATCTTCATCAAGGCGATTGCTTTAAAAGTAAATATATTCATGAATCATATGGAAAAATCTCAAACATTAGATTCAATTGCTTTTAAATGAATACTCATTACAGCATTAAATGCAAAAACAGTATTTTGTTTTAGGCCAGGAAAATTATAAAACAGTGTGGAATCGTAAAACCAGTTAATGGTAGGTTTTAGCTTAAGGTTTTTTAAGGCATAATTAATGAAACCCCATTGTTTTGTCTTACTATACTTGTCACTAGTTAGCAATCATTACATTAACCAGGCTGAAACAAATTGAAAATATAAAACCATCATCGATCTATACCAATAATATCCAATCTCATTTGAAAAGGGCCAATGTGGGTACAGGTTCTGTTTTAGACCAGTACTATGACACCTGATTCAACCAATTAACTAACCATGGTCTTCAGTCAACACCTCAATACGTAGAATCAGGTGTCTTAAATATAAATAGAAGGAAAAAAAATGTGACTAACACTTTTTTGTGTCACACAGACACACACACACACACACATGATCACACAATCACACAAAGTGAATTTTAAAAATTCACTCGTTCCCTTTGCATTAGCACCTCCAACACTCAATGTCTCAGTTGCCTCTGGTTTTGACTTGTAATTATCACTGCATTCATAATGCTAAAGTGCACTGTCAATTCTACTACTGCTAAGAGAACTGAAATGCATGTTTGCAATGCTATAATATACAGTGAACATTAGAAATGCTTCAGCCCACAAAGCTAGCAATACAAAACTATATAGTGCCGAACAGCAGTGTTGAAACTTTCACTGCACATTTGCAATTCTGACGAATACAATGCACAATATCCGTGCTGAAATATACAGTTCACATGAACAATTCTAGTAGGAGAGAAACACATTGCTGTTGCCATCTCTCCAGTATAGTTTTGCTTAAAACAGTTAACAAAACAAATCCTAACTGAAAGGTGACAAGACAAAACTGATTCCTTCATATTGTGATTGATTAAATGTTGGTTTGCAATATGCAGTAATGCATATGAATATTATTCACAGTACAGCAGTATTGTGCTACAGACCTCTTCCACTTGTTTGAAATGTTCAACTGACTTACATGTGCCTGTAGATACTGAAGTATCTCAACATGTTTAAACTAAAAGATCATAACACTGTAAATTTTCAAGGTATCTGTATCTTTGTCATGAATGTAAATATGTTCAGAATTCAATTATGCTCTTCGTGTGTTATTTCAGCTCTTTATCGTACCAATATTCAATTCAATTCAATTTGTATAGTGCTTTTGGTAACACTTTATTTTGAGTGTTCAATGTTTTCAGCTGAATTTCAGTGTCAATGTAAAGTAACAACTGATTTTGACAACCCGTTGATGGTTAACATATGTCTTGTCGTCAATCAATAGATGACTCATAACTTTGTCAGACATTTTTATGATGTCACATGAGAATGAAATGTGGGTAAATGACTATATTTGGATAGTTGTGTCAAATTTAGTTGACTGTTGTTGAGATTCACCTAACATTACTTGAACTATCCAAAGACACAGGCCATTTACGTGTAGTAAGTTAACATTCAGCTAAATATTTGATGCTGAATTTATGTCTGCTCACTTAGTGGAGAGCTGAGGTACAGCGAACAGCCAGGTAATACTTTGCTGAGTGTCAATAGAATATTTTTTTCAAAAGAGTTTGTGGGGAATTTCCTGATGAGCAATTGACTTTGACAGTCAAATGATGTTCAGTTGATATCCAGTGGAGTGTCAATATTGACCAAAGATTCAAACTAAAGTGTTGCTACCCTTTTTATATAGGGCGTGTCACCGAGCAGGCTTTATAGAGATGCAAGCCTGTATGAAAACATGAACCATGTGCACATGCCTGAATATATCGGCAACATCAAAATACTGTTCAACTGCTTCTGCATAAAATTACCTATTCACCAAATGTTTATCAAAAGAAGCATTAGGGAAAGCAAAGCTGATTCATGGTTAGCTTTTGAAAGTGTGTGCGTGTGTGTGTGTGTGTGTGTGTGTCTGCCTGTGTGTGTGACGCCAAAGTGGAAAAAATCACTCGTTAGAGTAATGCCGCCTTTAAACACCCCCTCATTTATAAATCAGATCCCTGGAGCTATGTGAATGCATGCCCATTGTGTTATTGACAAGCTAACAATTTAGAAATATAGGCCACATTCATTACTGCATTGATCCAATAACATGCCCGATCACACGCTTAGCAATGCCTTGATCCTAAGTGCTGTTTATCTCCTGTCCGTAGATAATTCACATAAAACCCAGAGGAAAATACCAAGGAGTGCACTGAAGCAGTTCTATAAAGGCATCCATAAAAGTTCTTGTCACAATAGGTAATGCATGGAATGTATACTATCGTATGAAAAATTATTACAATGACTTTTTTATGCAGTTTGCCTGCTGCCAGTGCATAAAAGTAAATAGTATATGCAATATGTTCTGGTATAAACTAGCATATGTATGTGCAAAATTTAAATACATCAGTTATAAATTGCATATAATATTTGACGTCATTTTTTGGGAATTTAGAAACATGGCACACCCAACAACCTATGACACCCTGTTCCTGTTTCTCCCAGTATATGTACTCTGCATATGTATGTCATGTACTTTTGAATCCCTGAAAACAATAATCTTACTGAAAGGATTTGTGTTGCGTAACAAAATATAATCTTGTGTCAATAATGTGAGATGCAGATATTTATATACCTACATATTTCAGCTCTAACATATTAAAGCTGTCTTTAAAATGTTGTCTGTTTCAGATTTAACATAGTTTCTGTAAATTTCTTGAGGGCACTGGGATTCTTCATTTGGAATCCAGGCTAGTCTGAGCACCATTTTTTTCCATGAAGTCCCGAGGGAGACGTACACGAGATTATAAACCAGAAACAAGCTGCCGTTACAGACTCCTCAACATCTGCTCTGATTTATTTCAAAAAGCAGTAGCTCATTATAATCACTTTAGATGAAATCAGGTTGTTTCCAATACCATTGTACAATGCTATTTATTCCATTGACGACTGGAAAAATACATACTGGATTGCTTATTTAACTGCAAGTTATACTAGAGGGAAATTATACTAGAACTATTCTCTCTCTCTCTCTCTCTCTCTCTCTCTCTCTCTCTCTCACTATGTCTCAAAAAAGAGAAAGAGATTAAATGGATGAAATCCATTCAGGGAATAGATGAACATGAATATTGATCTTTCCATTGGCTAGTCTCCCAGGCAGTGGTCTGAGCGGGGCAGAGGCCAGCTGGCCTTTCCATACCAGAACCTGATCTCTCTGGCTCCCGGGGCCCATTGGTAGATTAACTCTTTAATATGCTGTGGCTTTGTTTTAGAGGTAAAGGATGAACAGTGTCATCACTGTCTCCAGTGATGAGCAGTTCTCAATTTAAGAGCATAGTCCTATGTCTTGAAGCATAAAATAATTAAAAATATAGCTTAAAACTCAAAATGGAAATACATTCCACCATTCTCCAGATGTTATGCACTAAGTATCTTCACACGTAATATACCTCTATGATGTTCTCAGTGACTGACATTTTATCGCCCAGAACCTCTCAGAGATGCTTAGCAGATGGAGAAGACCACGCGGTGTTGCTTTCCAGGATGAGAGATTTAGCTAGGAAGTACAGCAGCTCAATTTTAGCCAGGCAATGGCTTGCTATCCAGTTCCAGATGTCTTGTAGGCAAGCTGAGGTGCTGGCTAGAGACCAGTGTATTAGAGGAGGAGGAGATAAAAATGTGTGATCAGCATATCAATGATAAGTCAGACCATGGGCAGATAGGGCAACCTACGAGACCAAACTAGAAGATAAAAGGACCAAGAATGAAACCCTCGTGACATGTACAGAAGTTATGAAGTTTTAAAGTAACTGCCCGCCCCCCCCCCCCCCCCCCCTTAGCAACCTGGGATAGTCCATAAAGGTAGCTGTACCACAGATCCCCAAGGTAGTCTGGGGCACCAGCAGGAGGAGGTGATCCCCTGTGTCAAATGCTGTAGAGGGATAGAGGAGGATCAGAACAAAGAAGAGTTAAGCCAGTTTTGTAGAGTGAAGTTCTTTGCTGACTGCAAAAATTGTCATCTCTGTTGAATAGTCAGCCCTGGAGCCAGACTAGTGAGGGTCTTGGAGGCCATTACAAGTGAGAAAAGCAGAGAGCAGCACGTTCATGAGTTTTACAGAGAAGGTCGGTGGTTCTGAATGAAAGACGGGTCAAGAGTGGATTACTTAAACACGGTTGGACACAAGGTTATTTGAAGACTTTTCGGACACATCTGGTGGACGGGGATGAGTTTACCAAAGAGGAGATGAATGCAAATATTTGAAGAGAGATAGACTGAAGCAGGAGTTGAGACAGGTCAGCACTGGTAAGAGGAGAGAGAATGGGGATAATGAGTGGGAAGAGAGTGAGGGTTTGTGTGGGGGAAGAAGGAGTTGTGGGTGTTAGCAGCCTTCCCATCGAAGAAAGTGGTAACGTTATCAGTTGAAGGAGGTGGGGGAGGGAGAAGTTTGAGGAGAAAGTTGATAACAGTTTTCATGGGTTAGAAGATAAACTGGCAATTCAAAGATGGCAAAAGCTATCATTAAGAGCAGTGACAGAGGATGAAAATACAGAGAGGAGGACAGGCCTGGACAGGTCACCAAGGTGTGTGGATTTGTACCATTTACTCTCTGCTGCCTGTAGTGAGATCCTGTTGGTGTGCAGTGTGTCAGATAACCACGAGCTAAGAGAGGCTACCCCTGCAGGAGATGAGGGGAGAGAATCCAGTGTTGAAGAGAGAGCGGAGTGGAATACAGATACAGCAGAATTGGTAGATAGCTGGGAGAAATATTCAAAAGACTGGAGGATGTAGTGATGCTGGAGGAGAGGGAGGAGGGCGAAGGAGGTTACAGATTCTGGCCTACAGTGACAGTAGGACTAGGTACATGAGCGGGATTTGAGAGGAAAGCAAAAGGTAAAGGGGTAGATCAGAGTGCAGGAGAGCAGTAAACATGTATTTCGGTGAAGATTGGTTTCAAAGAGTGCTCAGGTCCAGCTTGTTTCGTGATTAGAGAGGCTGTGGAATGGTGAGCTCAAAGGAGTAGAGTAGAGGAGGGAAGCTGTCAGAGGGGGTTAGAAAAGGTTGGAGAGAGTCCTGCACTGCATAGAGCAGCAGTCTCCTAAGGGGGGGAGCAGCCCAGGATAGCACTGAAGCACACGGGTAGGAATGAATTAAGCAGCACACAGCTCTACTGTGGCAACTCCCTCGATGGACTCAAACAGATGGACTTCCATGTCTCAGTCCAGTGAGTCTTTGTACAGCCAAGCCTGCTGCTGCTACTGCAATACTACTACCTGCTGAAAATACTGTTGTCGAACAGTACCAGGATAGGCTGCCTCAGATGAAGGACACCTTGCTATTTAACTGAATACACTTGGATTAATACGTCCTATCTATGTTCCTAATTATGTTTCAAACAACACAAACAACTTGACACTGACACAGATTTAAAACAGACACTTAGCCCCTTCTGTGATGACAAATGCAGCTCGCCCACAGCTGAAAATAATAGTGATCAGTGTATAATCTATAGGTGAGCGTATCAATTTGAATTGACATGACGCATTTAATCAAATCAATTTAGTACCATACACATACGTACACTTTGGGCCTGTTTTACCTTTAGCACCTGCAGAACCTTTTAGCACACGCAAAACTAATAACATGACCAATGACTGGTCATGGTATTTGTTTTGTGCCAATCATTGGTTGTTACTAATTCACCTAAGAAAATACAATATATAAATATTGTAATGCTTAACAAATTTAAGGATAAAGTACTTTGCCGTGAAGGCCTTGGGAGTATGTGTTTAACCTCACAACAACCACTGAATTTTGGCAGTGACAGAACAGAAGGAGAAGTTTCCAGATTTTTTAAAATAGCTTTTTCCTCATTTTGAGGATTCAGAACTTCAGAGAGAATCTGTTTTGTATCTAAATGACCAATTACCAGCTATGCTTCATTTTGTTTCCTCAGTCTGTTTTTCTTTTTTCCATTTTTTTTCTTTTTAGAAATGATTTATTTAGCTCTGTGATGCTGACATGGTGTTTCCACGCCGTCTGGTGGAGGCGGTTGCCATAGGAAACCTGGCGCGTTGATGTACTCTCACCGACAAGGGGTCTGGACTTCATAGATTTTATTCAGAGGCGCTATTAATTCTGATGGGCTTAATATGGTACAACAACATGAAACAGCACAGAGAGTATTTTTATGTGGTGTTATCACCGTGAGAGTGAACAGCTTGGCCAAATAATGCTATGTTTCAAGTTCTGCACTCTTCTGCAGCTTCAGACATCTTTTCATCTCAGGATTTTCTTGTCCCCGTCTTGGCCCACAGAAAAGAAAGAAACAAAAACGGTTTTGCAATTAAAAGAAAAATAGAATGAGTCAGTGTTTTAGCGTCAAGATCACAGCTTGGCTGAGGCAGATAATTACACTCGTACAGTGTTTGTGCATTCTGGCTGGCTCCTGGTCCGAGGCTATGGTTCCTGTATAAATATATGTATTTATATTAAAATGTCAGCTCCCCCCATCCCCATCTCCCCGTCTTCATTGGGCTGCCTGTAGTGCCCAATGTTTCAGAGGATCTGCATTACCACACTTGTTCAATAATTGGACCTGATTAGACCACCGGTGCCAAAAAGGTTTCTATTACAGACCAAACTGACCTGAAGCCTGTCTAAGAAAGGCTGACAAGCCTCAGCTGTGCTGGCTGCCAGTCAGCCTGGGCTGTGCTTTCCTGTAGGTGAGGCTGCTTACTGTCCATGGTCATGAAGGCTTCCCAGACTTTGGGGAACAGCATGATGCCCTGACAGCACCCATTTTAGCCAACTTTTCTCCTTTACCACCCTTCAAAGCATGACATTTTCCTTCCTTCTCAACTCATTGCTTCAGGTTAATGGTAACATTAACTGCATCCATTTTTTAAAAATTGGATGTACTTGGATTTGATCAGTTGATGTTCAGAATCAGATGTGAGTTCAGATGTTGATTGAATTCATTATTTTGAATCAGCTTATAGAGTAGAATGAAGGCTACTTATGAATCGTGTCACATATTCTAGTATGAAGCAAAAACTTAATAAAATGCACTGGAAATGATTAAGAAGCTTACACGGTATTTCTCAGAAATGTGTTAAAACAAGCCCTCACCTCCAACAAACTGATTCAGTTTGTAATGAATATTAAAATGTCATCAATATTTGAATCTGTCGACATGAACTTATGTGACACATTATCCATTTATAAATAAGAACAGTGAATGCTAGGATTTGAATTCGGTTTGAACACTTGAGCAAGTTGTTCCGTAGTATAATTATTTTTGTTAGAATCATTTAATTGCATGACGGCAAGAATGCTCAAAGTTCTGAGCTCAACTGGTGCCACAGACTGAATAGACTCTGGATCTAATTAATATTTGTCCTTAGACTTAATAAATAACTGCAAGTGTTACTTTTCAAAGAAAATTATTTTTAAATAATGTTGGTGAACACTGAACAAACGAACTGTCTATGCAAAGAAAATAAATGCTTTCTTTAATTTACCTTGGAATCAAAGCTGAAGACAATTTTTAATAAACTGAATGCTTCCATCACTCTCACAAGCCCCCAATCCAAGTAAGGAGAAAGATATTTAACCTGAATTGCTTCAATACACATCTTTATATACGTACTGTAAGTGGATAATATGTAAATCGAAAACTTTGTTCTGTGCTGAGTCAGTCTGAGTAAGAATGTTTATAATGTCAGATACATTCATGTATTCATATTTAATCTCTAGAATCAAAAGATATCAATGTTGCTCGTATAATCCTCTTGTTGAGTTGAGAGCATGAGAATATTCACTTTGGTCTGTGAGGAGCAATCAGACCTCTCTCTGGTATTTATATTGCTGGGAAAGAATTTCAGAGTCGGAGCGCTGAACTGTGTCCTGTAATTCCATTCTCCGTTAACTAAAGCCCCGTCAGGCTCGAACATCATCGAACTGACGGGCTGCGTTTTGGCAGGGACTAATCCCCCTTTCCCAAGCCCCCGCCAAACCCGCCTTCCCTTCCTAAACCTGTAATTATTCAGCCGTGCCCGGAGCAACACCAACGCACTTCTCGCTTTTGAGCCGGGGGGGGGGGGGAATCGCTCTCCCGCCGCAAAGTGAGTGGGCTGCCCGGGGGCCGCGGGGGAAGAGAGCGGGGTGACGTTCGCGACCTCTGAAACGCGGAGGAGAGAAAGCGGGGCCTGTGCGGGGCCTGTGTGGAGCCTGTGCCCAAGCACGCAGTCTCAAACCCGCTGCTGAATTCATCTGGAGTACCACACCCAACCATGCAGTGTCCAGCTGGTGCTACAAAGCTGATGGTGTTACTGGTATAAAATGAGAAAAGCTACAAACAATTTGGTGCCAGTATTAACTATGAAGTTTGTTCCTTCTAATACACAAAAAGTCACTGTAATACGGTAAACACTAACCGATAATGACAATGCAATTGATATCCACATTTGATACATATCAGCCATTTTATTCTCAAATTACATTTGCAAAGTGGTGACCTTGTCCCCTGTTAAAATAAATAAGCCTTCTAAGTAAATAAGGTTCTGCATTTTCTTCAGTCCTTCGACCCAGAACTGAGAATAATGTGTGATGATGTGCACCATTTTACCAAGAAGAATTACTGTGTGTGAAGCCCATGTGTTCCACTGGCTTGTTTTGATCTTGATGTTGTGGTCTCAAAAACATGAGTGAACCTGTAACAGATAGGGTCAAATGTAAAGGCTGCATGTTCTTTTTTAAAATACAAATCCAAAAAATGCATTTTAGATGCCAAAACTGTTAAACACAAGTTGCTAAATTTGTTTCCTGTATGTATTATTATAGAGGATGTGCTGAGGTTTGGATCTCATCCCACCTACTGTACATACAATGGATCAAAAACCGACTGGCTCTGGAATTTGCATATGTAGTAATATATCATCACAGGCTTTCACTTCATTGGTGGATTCAGATGTATCACAGGGGCCATTTGAGCAAAGTGCACATATGCAAGTTAACAGGAATATGACGTTTTTTTTGTTGTTTGTTTTGTTTTATTCACATTTCCATATTTCACAATTAACAGAAGTAAACATGCCAGCCATGCTTTACAGAGAAAAATACAGGTTTATGTAAAAGCCAACATGTTTCAACCATACACCTTCATCAGGGTTGCATTTTAAAAGCGAAAAAAGGACACAGCTTTCAATAGTTAGGCAGGCGAGTTCAAAAATAAAGACAAACAAACAGAAGGTCAAAAATAAAAGCCTTTGACACTTTGCCCTGGGGTTGCCTTGGTGAACCACAAACAAACAGAGCAAAATGACATGGTACACATAATAACCAAATGACCAAATAATATGACCAGAAATACCGAGACAATATCATTCGATTGCATCATTAAAAAGGTTCCCAACACAGTGTATCACATTTTGACAGCTGGCAATCATTCATTAAACTGGATAACAAGATTCTACAGCCTGAACAGTCTTTCTCTCATTATTATTAAACTGGTAAGTTTCTGAGCGTCAAGCTCTTGTTCCTGAACAAGAGTTGGACGGAAGATACCGACGGGTTGTCCTTCGTGACATTCTGAAAGCTGAACGGGGGGAATTCGTCTTATTATCGTAGTTCTTCCTTCTCTGTGTTTGGCACACTTGAAGTAGATTAAAACCCAACCTTGTCTTGGCACGATAATAACTACGCGTGTCTCTCTGTGCATTCTCATGACGCATTTGAACTGCCGCTGCGCGCGATTGGATTGATCTCTGAGCAGCGTCGCAGAAGCCTGTCCTCTTCCGCGCCGGTCTTTGTACCCGGTGCCGTACAGACAAAGTCTTTTTCTCCGCACTTCAGATTAATGAGGTTATTTTTATAGTCCATTTTGTTAAACATACCGATCCTGTTCTCTCACCACCACCCCCACCCCCCCCCCCTCCCTCCAGCCTAACGCTGCTAATGCTCACAGTTGCGATGCAAATTGCTTCTGTCTTCTCTTTCAGCATCGTTCACGAGCTGCATAACTCTTAGCTTATGCCCGGGTTTCTATGGCAACAAATTGTTATTTTTTTTATTACTTTGTTGAACTTGGCGGCACTGTTTAATGTGTATTTATTCGTATATATTTATGGATATATTTTTACAGACGGTGTCAGTCGGGGTGTCAGGCCTTGGCTGAATGAATAAATTATTATTTTTTTACGCTGCCGTTTTTATTGTTATGAGAGTTCATTTCTGATTTATATTCATTAGAATCTATGCCCTTTTTGAACAGCATATGGGACTCTTTTCAGCTAATAAATATAATTAAAGTATTAATATGCATAATAATAATGATTTTATATGCTCTATCTTCGCTGAGTACCCCCACACCACCACTTCACTATTTTCATCATATGCGACTCCATGGAAATAGCCCTCTTATCTGTGTATTGCAAGTATGGGTTTACAAATAAATGGGATTTCAATATGCTCCGTCCTTATTTTTGATGATCAATTTACACAACATTTGTGTTCATTGTTTAGACTTGCACTTAAATTCTGAGTTAGACTGTTAATGAAAAATTAAAATAAATAAAATTAATAAAAAATGTGAGAACTGAAAGAATGTATTTGTTGATAACTTCAATAATGTGATTTGATGAAGTCTGCATTTTAATACCATAACAATTCTGTCCACAGCTAGAATAATGTTGATTCACTCCCTTTGGGTACTAAATCAAAAATAAAAATAAAAATAATTTTAAAAAACCTAGACTGTTGCAACAGTTACTGTCTGGTTCATTGTGTATTCAGTGTCTGCTGTAGCTGGGCAGAATGACAAATATCCTAGACCAATGGCATGTTTTAGGTCATTCAAAGAACAACAGTAACAGAGAGGCAAATCTCCAAATATAGACCTGATCTTTGCAGCGGGGCACAAAGGTTTATTCAGTTAACTGCCACAGCCTGTCATAAGTTCCCTGGGTCACAGAAAGAAGGGTATTTTGATGCCCTGCTCTATTTTAAATTTTATGACTGAGTGTCATTCATCCTAGTGCTCAAACAGTCAAAATAGCTTAGCACACAAAATGACAATAGCATTTTCTTACAGTTGTGTTTGTTAATGATTTTAATTGTGTTGATTTTAGTTATGATGGGGTTGTACTGTTTTATGTTGAGCTGATGGGCTTTTCTAGGTTGTAGTGCTGATGCAGATGACTGCCTTGTGAAATGATGTTTGTGTTGGAGTTGAAGAAGTATGGATGTCAAAACTAATAATGTAAGCTGCATTTCAGCACCCAAGTCCCCAGAATGATTCACAATGTGCATAATCATGGGCCTCTCCGATGTTAACTCAGAGTAAATGAGGTCAAAACTGTGAATTCAACAGGGTCATTGGAAGAGCAAGGCATCATGGGTAATTCGGATGGGGCTTTTTTAAGATGGAAAAATATTACAGTGCAGGTCAATGCAGCCATAACAAAATCAATGTTTATTAAACAGATGCAAATGTCAATGTAATCATCATCATCATCATCAGTTTTTATCATTCCAACTTATTTTGTATAGCACCATTGCGATATTCTGTTGGTTGTCAAATAAAACTAATCAATGGAGATTCCAGAGAGAATTTTAAAAAGGATGTCATAATATTATAATAATTATGCATGATGATAAATTATTGTTGGCTTTGCCGTAGTACTGGAGTCAATTCCTTTTCACCATGGCTACATAAATATAAATAGTAAAGCCTGTTGATTTTCTGTTCAGCTGTTGCATATATTTGTAAACTGCAACACAAACAAGATAAACTATGAAAGCTTTTAATTTCAATGTTTAGCTCCTTTTCGGAGGCACTAGAGTCGCATTTCTGAAGGCATAAACATGAACTTTTGGCTCAAGTGCTTGGTCTCATCTGCATATCATACAGGCTGATGAGTGGGGAACAACCACTTGGTATTCTGCCGGAGAGAGCCTTGAATTTCCATTCTGTCATTCGTGAGAAATGTTAATTGGACTCCTTTGATTGGGCAAGAAGAGAAGGGCACTTGGGTTCACGCGTTATGCGTTTCGGTCCCGTCCAGGGTCACTCTGGTTCACGGCCCAGGTTTGCAAACTGTAATCAAAGCCGCGCAGCGGATGAGGATGCTCATTTCAATAAATCAGCTGTTACAGTGTAATCAATGTTTCTCTTAGGTACAGGTCCAGACAAACTGCAACGAGCTTTATACTGAACTGTAAAAGATTGGATTGGAAACGCTACTTTTTTTTTCTCCATGCACAGTAAAACATCCAGTGTTAAGGCAACCCTAACAGTCCCCAGTTGAATTAACACTCTTAGTGTTGAATAAACACTGGACATTTTACTATGTGGCAACCATGGAAATCAACAGACATTTTAAATGATGTGCCCTGATCTCTGGAATCAAATTGTGACAGCCCCAGTGGTGACTGCAGCTAACAGCCTCATATGCTGGCACATAATTGGCTATAGCATCATCCAGTAGTGGTGGGTGTCAGTGGGCAGGGTTTTCCCACATCTCAAAAGTGAAGATACCCTGTCTGGGCAGCCTGCCTGCACCAAGTGTGGTGCTGTGGTGCTGTGACTGCACAGCTGAACCGGTGGGGAATGGTGTTCTGCACACACTTCATATGACACATATGCAAGTTCACTGCCTCCGCATTTGATGGATGACTTCACAGCTGTGGGATAAGCTCACGAATACCAAATTTGGAGAGAAAGTCAGCCTGGCTATTACACATAGGAAAAAAATATACTCAACAGTCATGGCAATTAAAAAAAAAAAAAAAGGTGACAAAAAATTTGAGGCAGGTCATATGGTTTAAAATGTTTTTTTCCAGTCTTTTCTTCCTGTCCTGTTCATTAACATCATTTAGACTCAACGAGGTAGCAGCTTAAGTGTGTTTACTTTGTGTAAACCTGTATAGCAGGAAGGCTCAATGACAGCCTCCCTGTTATACAGAAGGGATTCCGTGCCAACTTCCGCTCTAATTATTTAATGAGCCCAATCATTTAATTGATCTGGCTATTTTAACTCAAGCTGCAGACTGTAATTGTGTCTTTTGTGAAGATGTTTTAACCGTTGTCGAATTCAGAAGGGACTTTTCCCTGGCACACACAACTCGGCCATGGTGCCAGGGCCATCTCCTGTTTCCTGTTCCACTGTGGCTTCATAAATATTTGCAGTAATGTCTGCTGATTTTATGTTTATCTGTGGCATGTATTAACAAACTGCAGTACAACCAAGACAAGCTATTAAAGCTTCTAATTTTAGCTTTGTCACCACCTTTTTGACATATACAGGAGAGCTGCATTCTCCTAAGACATAAACCTGAACTTTGTGTCCGGTCACTTAATCGATCAGGCTATTTTGAGTTAAAGCCGCAGATGGTAAACGTGTCATTGGTGAAAATGTTTTATTGGGTGGCTGAGCCGGTCCTCGCTGAAAGACCGCTGCCCCTTGGGCAGATGAGCCAGTGGCTACTTCTGTGGGGGAACACTGCCAAACACGCACCATCCAAACAGGCCATGTCATTTTCACCCAGGCATTCTCATTAGAGTGACACAGAGACTAGTCGCTAATCATCAGATTGTATTTTGGACATTTAGATAAACTTACCATCGGACTGCAGGTACAGTATTGAAACCAAAACATTGGTTTATTTTTGTTTTCCTGCATTTACTTTCTGTTTCATTCCCCTATAATATTCCACTATGATCATTATTCTCCCACAATGCAATGCTATCAATGCTGTTCCCCTACTGTGCAATGTTGCCACCACTATTCCTCCACAATGCAACACTGTCACTATTATTCTCCCACAATATCATACTTGGACTGTTATTCCTCCATAATGCAACACTGTCACAATTTTTCACCCACAATGCAACATTATCAAAGCTATTCTCCCAATGCAACACACTGTTATCCCTCCACAATGCACCTCTACCACTAGAGACAATTACAATGATAATACGGCCATAATCCTGGCAATAGTTGCAATGGATTTTGGGATATTGGGATGCTTCTCAGGATAAGAGAAGATAAGACAAAAAAAACTCTCTGTCTTTGTTTGGAAACATTTGGCAATACACAAACAAGAAAAGGATATCGGATGTAGAATTCTGAACGATGAATAATTTAAGCGATAGCCTTAATTAACAGTTGCAAATCACTCCCGTGGTAATAATATCAATCCAGCCCTACTGTCGTCACATGCTCGGCCCCCGACAGCAAATCCCCTGATGAATATTTCAATGCGATTATTATGACGTGGGTCAAGCTTCCACTGGGAGCTCCTGCGCTAATAATATTTGAGAAAGGATGGCATTGCCGTGTAGGCAATACACATGCAAATACGGGAACGTTTACGCTATTTATTATGCATACAATGTTTATGTGATTTGCAAAACCCCTGAGGTCTGGCGCGGCATAAATGGTGGGAGTGTTTGATAAAGCTGTCACCGGTCGGCCGGCATTATCTAATTCCACAAAACGGTTTATTTTCCCGGGAACGCGGTGAGGCTATGTGTAGTGAATGGAACTGTGCGGTCTCACCGGAAAGAGCCGGTCCACTGAGGAAAGGGGCCGCTTTCCACGTTTCTGTCCAATTTTTCTGTCTTTTTTTTGGTCTGATTGCTCTGTCTGTATACCTGTTCTCCCTCTTGTTTTCCTGTGTGTCTGTCTGGCAGAACTGCCTGTCACTCATTCCTGCCTGCCTGTCAATCCTTCCCTCTGTCTGACAGGCTGTTTGTCTTTCAGGTTGTTTATTTGAGATCCTTTGCTCAGTAGAAGACACACATTATCATGAGTTATCAGCTGAAGAAGAGGAGCAGGCTTTTGTTTGTGATTCCAGTTTTAGCCGCAGAAGTCGACCAGGTTTCTGTCAAGGATGAGTGCTTTAGCTGCTTTATTTTATTTTATTTTTTTATTTTTGCTGAAGAGAAGGTCTCTATCTGGAACAGGGTTGCTGTTGAACTTTTACGTGTTATTTTTTTGTAAGGGTGTTACACAGCTCCTTGAGATGGTGAACAGATTGCCGCTTGGTGGTTTGCTCTGCGGTTTGCTCTGTCTGTCGTTTTGGTGCCTCATACGTAATTCTCACCCACCAACACCTCTCCCAGTGTTAAGACAGTACCTTCTTTTTACCACTAGATGGCAAAGAAATAAACCATGTGTACTTTCCTATTTGCACAGACTGACAGGCACCTGTTCTTACTCTTATTTAAATCTCACTGTTGCACCTCTTTAAACACATGGCTCTATGCTAACCTACTTCATGTAAAACAAAAACAAATCTGATTAAAGACTCCCTCTGAAGAGAAATGGAGCCAGGTTAAGTACCTTTAGCTGAAGATTACAAAATAATCACGTTCTGAAGTCTCAGATTAATCAAGGGAAATCTTACTCACTGAAATTGTCCTACAAGGAGTCCTATTGACTGAGAATGCCCCCTTCAAAACAACTTCATCTGTACTTATGACGCCATGTTTGGATTTACTTTCAGGCATTTCACAACTTGAGCGTATTTTCTTAGTAAGGAAGGATGTGGAGTCTGTATATGCGATAATTAAATATCTGCTGATTTTATCATTTCATTACTTTTAAAGATATAAGATCTTGATTTTTATTAATATTTTTATTATTATTATTTTTTTGCAGACAGGAACCACAGTAGACGTTTTACAGAGTTGGTATGAGGAGGTCAAAAGTGCTCTCTAGGGGCAAGACTTTTGTTCTGTGTTCAGAATGAACCCAACAGTCACTTGGCCTCTGTACTGTGAGTGACAGGCATTCTAGGCCAAGAGAAGACTCATGGTGTGATTACAACAGACTCCTACTGTATGTAACACTATAATAACAATTTGGCAATGTTGTAGAAATATTAACAAATTGCTTTCAGTTGAACAAGTGAGGATTGTTCAGGTAATGGTTAAGACAAATGAAAGGGCAATCTTACAATGATATCAGAAATTCACCACACAGATTTGTTAAAACATGGAATTGCTTGCTAGGTGATGCAAAAAGGATAGATGACTTTGGGATGGTCAAAGCAGGCTTGACACAGAGCTGAATTCTCTCTACAAAGTACATAATGAAAATGATGAATAGATGAACAGAATGGTCCGTTCCTAATATTATTTCTTAAAATTACATTGCTGCTGCTTTCATGTTAGTTCAGTGCATTCATTGTCTCATCTCCGTTTCAGGTCTGTCTCAGTAACACATGCCATCATGCAGTAAACTGTGTTCTCCTGAAGGCAGGTCAAAACTGGCAGCTACAAAAGCAAAATAAAATATTATTTTTCGCTAAGAACTTTCCACATGGCAAACTAAGGTTTGCAGGTTTACTGGGTAATTCTGCCAGTATACTTGGGGATATTTCTCTCACCAAAGCTGTCACCCATGTAATGAAAGAGCCAAGAGCTACATATCTGCATTAATTCTTGCATTGCTGAAGGTCAAACTAACATTTATCTGATTACCACAAACATGGCTACCATTCCTCCAATTTTTTTTTTTTTTGTCTCCGAAGTCGCACAGTAAAACGCTCAGTGTTAAATCAACTGATGAAGTACATTTCACTCTGATGGAATACGTTTTATCCTTTCTGGACTCATATAAACTGTTAGACTGTATGTGTATAAAATACTGTTTGTATTAACACTGACCATTTTACTGTGCACAGGAACAAATGATTTGTTTTCACAAGGCTGCAGCATGTCCTATAATACTGCTATATTTAGGGAGCCTTCCTGTCTGGAAACATCCTTTGTTTCTCAACTACCATCTCAATGCACCATTCAGTCTCCTAAAGTGTGCTCTTACCTTCTGAGTCATTAAAGCTCCATGACTCATTTACACGTGCCATAGCATGTGGCACACACATTAAATTCATAACAGTTTGTCAAGTAAGTGGTAACAATGACAACAGAAAACCCCCACACAAAAGAAATGATTGAATTAAAAAAAAACATAAATCTCACAAAGTATTGCTTTTAATGGTGTTGTTTTTGTAGAAAGGGATTTATCTTTTGAATATGCTACACGTGTCACCATAATACTAAAAGCAAGTTTTTGACTGCAACCAGCTTCTTGCCAATAACAATGTTTATGGGATTATTTTTCTGGGATTAGGATATTTTTCCTGTAGAATGTAATATGGCCAAAAACTTTAACTTCTTTTAATCATGGGGAAAAATGAACAAGTGCGTACATGGTGGAGATCCTGTTAGCCTGGCTGGAGTGCAGTGCTTATTTTTACAGTGTCTTGGATCCGAATGGTTTATTTTATTTAGCTTAGCCAAACTCCCAGCCCCTGCCAATGGTGGGCTGGGCCTGAACCCTCAGAAACAGATGTGGTGGAGAAAACCTCGGCTGGGTATGCAATCGATGAAAGGGCTGCAGTGAGACCACGTCATATGAACACCCTGTGTTGTGTGTGTGTGTGTCTGTGTGTGTTTGCGTGTGTGTGTGTCTGTGTGTGTTTGTGTGTGTGTGTGGGTGTGTGTGTGTGTGTCTGTGTGTCTGTGTGTGTGTCTCTGTGTGTTTCTGCAGCCCTAGGTGAGATTGCAGATGGGGAATGTGCTGGGGATATTGATCAGGGATTTATTTGGCACCCCCGGATGGATGGTGCACTAGGTGACCGCCTATGTTGCCTATACCTACTGTAGATTCGGCCCTGTGTGTGTGTGTGTGTGTGTGTGTGAGAGACAGAGAAAATCAGAGAGAGACAGAGGGAGAGAGAGAGTGAGAAAGAGAGAGAGCGAATCAGTCACTTATTCAGAACGTCTACCACAGGTCTGTTATTACAGTTGAAAAACATCTGGATGTGATAGCTTATGGCAATTCTACTGTTCCAGTGTGAATGTGTTCCCTTCATAAAATATTCAAGATTTTTTAAATTTTTATTTATTTCAACCATTCTGCGTGATGCCTTTAAGTGGGTTTTGTCTTGGTCTTTTTGAGAGTGTGTATTACAGCATTTTCACATTCATGAATGTTTGTGTATGCATGTGTGTGTATGTGTGTGCGTGTGCGTGCGTGTTTGTTTGTGTGCATGTGAATGTGTGTGATGCCTTAAACACCCACTATCCATTTCAAAAAGAAAGTTACTTTAGGTCATTAAAGTTAACGGCAAACAAACATCAGTCACATGAAATGTGGATTAATTTATCCATACCCATTACTGCAAATGGGAAACAACATTTCATTGCTATGCAGTAATGCAACCATTATTATGTTTCCAAAATACAAACAATAAGCTACGACAATTCAAGGGAAGTTTGTAATTGCTTTATTTGATTAAATTAAACCCTTCCTCTTTGAACTAATTGGTCCTGGTTCACAGCTTGTATTAATGAGTTACATTTTCCCCTCATTAAAAAAGAGATTGGGGAATAGAAGTCTATTGTCTGTTTGTTTGTGGGAGCGCCTTTTCTGTTCCTTTTATTTTCTCTTTTTTAAAAAATCTACTCAAGGTGTAAACATTAATCAAAAACATGCGAGCCGACGCTTCCCCTCAGTGCTGCTTGGGAGCATAAACAATCTCCTTTCTAATGAACTCCAAAGACACGTGTCTCCTAGGACCTCTCCAATATCTCAGCAGCTGCTGGGCCATCTCTACCTGAAACTCAAATGACTGTGAGTGATATAACGGCGAGCCAGCGTAGCTCTCTGGTAAGTGTTGTCGATAGCGAAACGACGGAGTGCAACACAAATAGTGACAATAAGAAAAAAATAATGCGCACGTACGTGGCATCATCCAATGAAGGAAGCAAGAGAGGAAGAGATGTGACCTGTTGGCTTCCCTCCTTCCTGTGCTGGCCTGTAGAATTGGTCTGCTGCCCTCATGTGATATCTCTCAGAAAAAATTACTAGATCATCGATTTATGACGCTTGCGTGCGCACTCGTGCATTTGTGTATGCATGTGCATGTGTGTACACAGGTAAAAGGTCCAGTGTTAATTAAACTCTAACAGAGTACATACTCTGTACATACGCTGTAAGAGTTAATTTAGCATGGAACATTTTACTATGTGTGTGTGCTTACGTGTGTGTGTGTGTGTTTGTGCATGTGGGTCTGTGTTTTTGTGTGTGTGTGTGTGTGTGTTTGTGTATGCACCTTTGTGTGTAGTATTGTGTTTGCGTGCGTGAATATAGACTAGACTGCCTGGACGCTGGGATCAGAGTATGTCTAAATCAGAGGAAAGATGGAGGAAAGACACTGGGCATGTTCAAAAAATCATAAAATAAATCTTGATTCAGCAACGCTGAAAGCACTTTTTTGGAGAATGAGGTTATTCAATTGGCATATCTAAACGAAATAAAGCATACAGTACAATGCTAATGCGTTTCAGCTGTAGAGCCTTTGCCTTTGTTTGGGTGTGACCAACAAGCATGCCCTGAGCCTCATTGAAAAAGCCGAGTTTAATTTAATCTTTTTTTTTTTTTCAACAAGCACTGTGGCTTTCTTTCAGTTCTCCTCAAGACAAGTTCTACTCAGTGAACACCACATTTAAATTTTTTTCCAAGGTAGCATTTACCTGAGTGTCTTTTACCATCTACAGCACTTGGCTATGGCAGCAGATTCAGACCTATGGGTTTAGAAACCATGAAAATATACTGATTAAATACACACAAAGCGCAGCCTAATGCTCAGAAGAAGCAAAGCCGGGCGAAGAAAGGAGAAGAAATAAAGAGCGGAGGGACAACACTTTTCGGGATTCAGTAAGACTTTCTCAAGCAGCTTAAAAATGTCAAAGGGAGAGGGAACGCAAAATGGCCCGAGTGTTCCTCGGGTGCCGGCGAAAGGGCGCAGCGGGCCAGCGCAGCGGGCCGGCGCAGCGGCGGAGAGGGCTGTGAAACGCGCCGTCTCTGAGAGGATTTTCCGGAGAAGCGGCGGGGATTACGCCGCTCGGCGTCCCGCTGCTCTTACAGCGACCCTTTTCCCTCCCGAGCGGGCGGAGCATTCAGGGGCCCTGATTAAAAAACGCTGCCTGCGCCCGCGTACGGCCGGACCTGCCATTTTACTGACATCTGCTCGGTATCCGAGGACCCAGGAAGTCCGTTCTGTCATTCTCTCTCTCTCTCTTTCTTTCTCTCTCGCGCTCTCTCTCTCTCTTCTCTCCGTCTTTCTTTTTTGTTCCTTCGTTACGGCCCCTCACACGATGACACGGCTCCCCCCACCACCCCCGGCGAGGCTTCCTTTCTTCGTGCGGGGATAAGGTCCTCCGGCCGAGAGGCGAGGCGAGGCGAGCTTGACCCGTCTGTTTACGTTTGCCTGGTGCCACTGCCTGCTGTGAAACTAAAATGGTCTTCAGACCCTGGGGAGATGGAGAGAGAGAAAGGTTGTGTGCATGCGCGCACGCGCGCGTGTGTGTGTGCGTGTGTGTGCGTGTATGTGTGTGTGTGTGACAGAGAGAGATATATAATGAGCTGTAAATATATAAACTATGTTTACTTTTTTACTATGTTAATTTAATTACCATGTTATAAAGTTTTAGCAACATAGAGGTGCACTTGAACTTGTGCACATTTATTGATAGACATAAGCAGAGAGAGAGAGAGAGCACCTTCATTATTTCCACCTTAAAGCTGTAATGTTGCCCATTAGACACTTGACACTTGAGGTGCCCATTAGACACTTGGCTTAGCAAACAGTAATTTCATCTTCCTCAGTCACAATAACAAGGGGTTTCCCAGGAGTGCTGGTCCAGGACAGAACCCAGAGGAGTCCACTCCTTTACCCTTTGTTCTCCCTGAGCGAAACTTTGGTAATACAGGCCAGTGAGGAGTGCTGTACGGAGATCATTTACTTAACTCCTGCCTTGGCAAGTGCTCTCTATGTATCATCCCTATGAGTCCTCCCCTCACTGTGTGCTTCAGCCACCACACAACCCACCCCGGCAGGAACGCAGGCCTACTTTTATCTGTGTGAGAAGATTTTATTTTCTCTCTGCTTCTTATGGCCACCCTAGATTGAACTGATGCAAGACCTCATGCCATGTGTTATAATACAATATAATAAACTACTGCCAGTAAAGATTAGACACCACAGAAGATGCACCAGGTAAGGGTTGACAAATGTTTCAGCCCAGATTCAGCCAACATTCTTCCTTAACCCACAATTGCAAAATGTGAGGTTTTTTTTTTCTCATAGAAAGAAAATGATGAGTTGAGAAATCACTAAAATGTACTTGCCAACCTGATTGTTAAGAGAAAAGTAGAAGTTACATTAATCTGTTAGTGAAGTGGAAATGTTTTGAATTGAACTGAATCCAGGCTGTATCCTGTAGTATCTTCTCTGAGGCTGTATGGGAACAGAGTCTACTCTTAGGAAGAGAAAAATGGAAGCTGTTTTGCTCTTCGCTATCCAGGGTAAATTAAATTTAAGCCAAACTTTTCCTGTACTACATGCTCATGCACAAAAGTAATGGTGATACAAGAAAGGCGGTGGAAAGGGCGCTCAATTGAGCGACGCAAACGCAATCAAAATGGCTGCCCTCCACTTTCAGTTGCATTGGTACAAGAGGGGGCAAAGTCACACAAAAAATAGCTCCTTCAAATTAGCTTAAGCAGGGAGGTGCATGTGACCAAATGTGTGTAGACAAAAGCTTTCACAGCTGCTGCAGTTAATTTAAAAGCTGCAGCCTGAACAGCAAACGCTGGCAGTGTTGTGTACAGTATATTGCCTCTACAATATGTTTACTTCATATGGAAGCACAAGTGAACCAAAAGCTACAGCCTCCTTCACGCTGATTGACTGAGCGATTTAAGAGTCATGTCTGATGACCAAGGTAGAATATGAAGGCAATAATCCCGGACTCAGGGATTCTGGGACAAACTTAAGGCAGGATTTCAGTGGTGTTTCTGTTGCATGAGGAGAAGATCACCTCCTAGTGCCTTGGTTTTCCAGTGTCTTCCCATTTTTCCTACTCCCATGGACAGATAAATAGCTCAGATAGGATAGCGGGAGTACTGCATTAAGAAGATGAAGACTACAGTTAAAAAGGACCACTTCAGTGATGCAGCAGGTATCTTGGAATTCCACTTCACATCAGGCCCATAAATTGAACATAACTGATGCCACATCATGCTCATGCACAAGCATGTTCATGTCATATAGGTACACCGCTGTGTGTGCGTGTGTGTGTGTGTGTGTGTCTACTGACATCTCATAATAAAGAGAATTGGTTTTTGAAAGTGTATGAGATTTAACAACTAGATACCACAAGAAAAGAAACAGCAGTGTTTTGTTCCTCTCATTTTCATAAAAACTGGCTATAGCAATGCTGACTGAACCCACAGGTGAGGTTTTTCAAAGTACCCCTTTTTGTCAGCCACTGGAGTTTATTGTAAAGTGCTTTGTCTCATTTAACACCGGGGTTTGACTGCAGTGTATACTTGGAACTAATTACTCTGGACCACGGCCAGCACCAAACTGGCTGTTTATATTTCATCTTCATATTTCCAATGCTGACTTCAAAGCACTGTCGTAGAAGACAATATGGAAAATATTACGTCTCAGTTTTCACATGCATGTCATAATAAGCTGTGTTTCCCTTATTGACAAAAGGATGTTGCTGTAATTGGTGTAACTGGTGTATCTGTTCAGTCAGTTGATGGTTTAAAATTTAAATGAAAATATTCATGAACACCAACATATCTGTAACTGTAAAACTGTAGAGTTTTGGAACAATGTATTTGTGGACGGATGAGATGAGTATTACCTTATTGAAGTGATTGAAAGAGGAATGTGCGGAGAAAGAAAGGGACTGCTCAAGAACCAAAGCACGCCAAAGCCTCATCTATGAAACATGGTGGAGGTAGTGTTATGGCTCGGGTATGTACGGCTGCCACTGGAACTGGCTCACCTGTTTTCATTAATAATGTGGCTGCTGACAGCACCTACATGATTCATTCTGAAGTATAGACTGTATCTGCTCAGATATGGCTTCGCCTGGCAACAGGTCAATGACCCCAAACATATAGATGAAGCAACTAAGAAGTATTTCAGGCCCAACAATTGGAATGTTCTTGACTGACCAAGTCAATCACCTGGCCCTAATCCAACTGAACATACAGTTAACTTGCTGAAGACAAGACAGAAGGCAAAAATCCCCCAAAACAAACAAGAACTGAAGATGGCTGCAGTACAGGCCTGACAAAGCATCGCCATGGATGATCCCCAGCATCTGGTGATGTCTTTCAGCATGCAACCAAGCTAAATATGACCAGTTTATTTCATGTTAATCAATTAAATTACTTCTGGTCCTCCTAAAATTGGGAGAATATATATATATATATATATATATAAAGAATATATGGACATATATAGTAAGCGCCATCATTTTTGGGACAAAGAGATGTTTTTTATTGAATTGGCTCTGTACTCTGATTTCAGATTTGTAATCAACAATTCACACGTGGTTAAAGTGTATATTCTCAGCTTTTATTTAATGTTTATACATTTTGGTTACACCATGTAGAAATTATAGTACTTCATATAAATACTTCCCCCATTTCAGGGTGGCATAATGTTGGGGACAAATGGTGTCACAGGTGTTTCTGATTAGCCAGGAGTGTTCAATTGCTTCCTAATAGTTCAGGTATAAGAGAGCATTCAGTATCTAGTTCAAATTCTAGCATTCTGATTGCCTTTGTAGTCGGTTATTAGCGTTTGCCAACATGTGGACCACAGTCAAAGTCAAGGAAGCCGTTATGAGGCTGAGAAATAAGAAATAAAACTGTCAGAGACCAAACCTTAGGCTAACAAAAATCAAATGTTTGGAACATTATTAAGAAGACAGAGAGCACTAGTAAGCTCAGAAATTATAAAGAGCTTGGTGGGCCAAAGAAGACCTCTACCGTTAATGGGCAGAGAATTCTCACAGTAATGAAGACAAACACCTGTCCTATTCAGTCTGCTGCTATCAGCAGTTACTGTACATCATCAATGAAGACAAGTGAGCCAGTACCTGTAGTAGCCAAACATGCCCAAACAGCATTATCCCATTATCCTGGCCACTGCGTTTCCCAGATGAGCGGCGTGCTTTGGGTCTAGGGCTAGACACCGAAAGATCTCTCATACTCACACTAAAGATGTTTTTTTTTTTTTTTTTTTTTTTACTCATGAGGTATTTCTTTCCTCTGCAAAAATGATTGAAACAAGATGCTTTGATGTATTTTAATTCCAGGCTATGGTAATAAAAAGTGTATTTTTAAAGTGGATATAAATGTCTATAGTCACTATAAATATATGAGTGATCATTTACTGTATAATGGAATTATCACCTTTCACCTGTCTTTTTGAGTTTTTAAAATGATTAGTAAATTTATTTAATGAAAAAATGTTGTCATTAAAGAAATGAAATATATCTGAGGAAACAGTGCTACTCACTGTTATAATAATAATACTAATAATAATAATAATAATAATGTTTTTTTTTTTTCAACAAAAACTGTTTTCCATTGCTGCTGCTCAAATCCCACAATCCCAATATTATGTTTGAACGTCCAGAGAAATGGGGTAAAGAGTAAAGGCCCTGTCTGTGATATTGACATAGCACAAAGATATACAATAGCTCTTGTGATGCCTTGTTGTTTATATTAAATGTACTTTGTTTTTCCGATAAAAAAAGAAGTACCTCACTGCAATGTAGAGTTAAGTGCACAATTAAAGCCACTGTATGTTGAAATTGATAACTGACAATGCAATAATTAATGTAGTGGACAAAATATTTAAACAAAGACTTGTTCATGCTTCTAGTGCACTGGAAGGTTACCGCTATGCATTCATGATACATAAATGAAAATGCTCAAGAGGTCATATTATCATAAGGCGACACATGAATTATTGCTGAAGCCAATAAAGGTTGTTCAGTTCCAGTGTTCATTTAAAGGTGAATTATAATCGAATCCAATGGAGTTTGACCCCTATCGACTGGTGCAGTCATTTAATTATGTGCAATTGTAAATGGCATTATGCAGTTTCCACTTTGCCTCATTTGTGTTCCTGTTTGTTTATTTCCTGAGAATGTATTTACCATTTATTTTTTAATTGTCAATATGTGCAGTATTTTTATTACTTTATCTGCTACAGTTACACTGTTCGCCGTTGCTGTTGAAATGCTGAGTTGTCATGCAGTGATGGTTTAACTTATTGATTCCGTCTGTTGTGTAATGTAGGAAACTAATGATTTCTTTCTCTTAAGATTGCACATAACTTCCCGATGAGCGGTCTGGGACACTTGTGAAGTTAAGACAATTTTGTCTTTTCAACTATAGAGAACATTTTGTCTGTGTTGGGCACTTGTGAGCTTGTATGGTAGGATTCAAATACAATAATACTAGAATATTCTATCACACTGCTGTACTGCTGTACATCTGCCACGCCCACAGAAGGTCACTGTTGCATTCCTTACATTACTGTATATGTACATATTTACTTTTACATATGTTTATTAGGCAGATACTCATATGCAAAGTCATTTTCACAGCAAAAATAGCAATAACAATGAAAATACAGAAGACAAATAGCTGCAAGTTATTTGCAGTAAGTACAGTAAGTAAACTGCAGTAAGTACTCCAAGATTCAGTCACATGAAAAATATTGCTGTCGGTATTCAGAACTCTCCAGAGCAAATACATAAGGATATATAATGGGTCCAAGAAGACAATTATCTAAAATTAAACTTCAACAGTTATAAATAAATTACTTTCCCAAGCCATGATTTACAACATAATCATTGATAATGCTTTTATTTCTGTATTTATTTTGGAACGGGTGACTATAATGTAATTCCATGTCTGTACCATATGGGCATGTCCCTTTGTAACAATATACTACAGGTTAGCCAAGTGATTAGTTGTTAGCCAAGTGATTAGTTAATCATTATTTGCCAGGATTAGATTATTAATGGATAACAATGGGAGCTCTCTGAGATCCTAATCCACAACAGCAGTTTTTCTAAGTGGCATTATTAAAAATGAAAAAAAATAAATTGCCTATAATCTTTCAGCTTGAGAGACAAAAATAAAAAAGGAAAGAATAATAAATACCACACAGACAAAATTATGAACGATAAATGTACATTCATCTATAATATTATTTTTCATTTTTTGCACAACAGTTTATTTAAGGATTTTTTTCACCATTCCCTATCTCCAAAAACCAATCGAAAAATGCATCTTTCATATAGATTTACAACAATTTTGCTTAAGAAGTTTAATGTATATTGTGCATATACAATATATTCTGTATATTTTAAATACTAGATTCTTTTAACCCAGCACTGAGCAACATTTATTTTAATTAAATAACGTGCATGTCTTGTCAAACATCAGATCAATCTGGCCTTTCATATGAATTACATTCAAATTAGGATTAAAATTCAGGGCATCAATGTGCCAAAATCACTTACACAAGTATTGTAATTCATAAGCAAAAAAATTGAAGATTGGCCAATTAACTATTCAAAACAAAATAAAAATGCAACCAAGCCTTCGTGAACCTTCGTGGCACATTATGTAAATTGTAGCCTGTGTTTAATTTTAATGTATTTCACAGGAGCCGAAAGGTGAAACAGGGGCTCAGGGATTTGAGCTGCATTATCCATACACATTCAGTCATCCCCTGATTCATTGCAACATTAATATATCACAGATTATTATCTGATGAGCAGATTCGTATTATGGGGTGATGCGTTGAACTTTTCCCCCCTTGAGGAAACTTTTGAAGTAATCTAGATTGACAGCGAGAGATGAGAGATCAACAGCCACTTCATCCTCCACCAACACCCCCAGCCCCCCTCCCCTGACAACCCCCCTACCCCCCAACCCCCAGCAGAATCAAGGCAGGGGTCAAGGTGTCGGGATTAGACAAAAAAACGCTTCCATCAGAACCCAACAGCTGCTGGACTGAAACCAGCTAAAGAGGTACTGATCTAAAAGGTCTGACAATCAGACAATGTGGCCTCGAGATTATCGAGTCACGGCCAAATGCCGCCACGGCTGTCTGTCGCCGGTACAACGGGGGCTGACCCTCAAAAAAGGGGGCGGAACAATGGACAGACCTCAGCCCCCCCACCTACCCCACCGCCCACCGCCTCCTCACCAATACATGACTCAAACTTAATGGACTGAGTGTTCTTGTTGTGACACGCGGGAGGTCATGTTTGTTGCGAGACAAACAGTCTGAGCGAGAGGTGTTGGACGGAAGGAGGTCGTGAATAAATCAGAAGATAAAGTGTGATGGTAAATTGTATGGACGTCGCAGCACTGTGGGTACACTTTTGCGGGTCAATGGGCAGCATGGATGGGGGGGGGGGGTGCAGAGCCAAAGGGTTGGCAAAATCCCACATGACAGGAGGTGGCAAGTCTGGAGTTGTGTAAACAGCCATGAGACATGTAATTCAATAACTTAATCATTGAGCAAGTATTATTATTATTATGTTCATGTATTGCGTATTCATGTAAAAACATACATATATATATATGTGTGTGTGTAAAAACATATATATTATATATATATATATATATATATGTGTATATATATATATATATATATATATATATATACTATATATATATACAGTATATAATAACATATAATATAAAATAATAACGTGATGAAGCTGTAAGTGCCATATATATTGGTAAATATATAGCATGCACTAAATTGTATATTGCAATGTATACAGCGCAAACATCTTCAAAAATAAAGTACAGTAATGTGCCCACTTTATGAAAATTATGCCAAAAATGGCAGTAAGATGGAAAGCCAGTTTAAAAAAAAAATGTTTAATGTTCTGAATTAATAAATATTGCAAATATTATTTTTATACACAGCATTAATTTACACGTGTATTGCTAAATATTTCCTTGGGGATTTTATGTAAATGACATGATAATATTGAAAGTTAATTCTAGTGTAAAACACTGACCAGTGTTTCAATCAAACACAACCGATTTATCAAGTACACTTGATACATGATGCATATCTATTCATACAAAATTATTTTTAATCCTTTGATGTGCTGTAATATATACATTTTGTAATTATATAATTTTACATAGCGAGCAAATGACTGGTAGAAATGACAGCTGCATGTACTATAAAACTTATTATAAAAATATAGTTGAAATCAGTTTTACATAATGATGCCTTTTTAAAAAATTACACAAATAGATTAACTTTTGTGATTGGTGAACACACTTTTTTTTTTTTTAAAGACTTAACAAAATGTGCACTAATTTTTTAGTCAGAGACAATGTTTACTAAGCACTGACTGTTCCTGTGCCCAGGAATTATTTAATTTCACACATTCCCCTCACATATTAATACCTACAAATCGTACATAGTAATATCATAGTAAATCGTAATAGTATAAAACTGCAATGGCAATGAATGTATTCCCAAACAATTATGCAGAAGTATAGAATATGATAGTAATCTTTATTTTTAATTTTATAGCACCTTACCACACATAAACAGCCCAAATGCTTTACATAAATATTGAATATGAAGGAGAGATTCCTAATGTACAACCAGATGAACAGCTTTGAATTATAAATGCGCTGCTGTATTTTAGGTCACTGATTGGCTGAATTCTGAACTGCTTCTTGTGAGAATGATATAGGTATGCCTGTCAAGTTTATTTTAAACTTAAGCCAACCTGCTCCCATTTTTAATATGATAATGTTTTCATGGCTAGTAAGCATTCTATAAGTGATTTAATGAAGGGCTGCTTATCTGAAACTTTTTCCTTTTAGTTTATACTTTTCATAGTTCCCCTTTCTTTGTTCATACTTGTATGCAACAACTACGTAAGACATATATCAGATCTTCTGATATTCTGGCTCAGTATAGCCAAATTGTATATCAAAAAGGATTTCAATTGTCAAGTATATATGTGCAAAAACAAGTTTGTGTGATGACTCATTCTCTTTATGCACAGTAAAATATGCAATGTTAAGTGTAATAGTGTTACTATGAGTCCAAATGGCTTAACTTGTGCACGCAGTGTCAAATGCACTATAACAGCTTATTTATCACTGGACATTCTACTGTGTATGCTGACTGTATAAGGTGAGGACAGCTTTAGATAAAAAAGGACATAAAATATGGCTGATTTGCAATAGTACCGGAGTTATAAAGCAGAAATTATAAAGTGAATATGAATATACCTGTGAGATTAATAAAGTCACTTGCCTGTTGAACGGAGATGGGGCAGGGGGGAGCTAATGTGGCTCTAGTGGTTCCTAATTAATTCCACATCTCCCAGGGCTATGGGCCTGGCCCGAAGCCCAGAAGCCCTTACATGATTACCACTGCATAATGTGCCACACACAGCAATTGCCCACATTCTGCACTTTGAGAAAATGAGCTTACCCAGCATGCCTTTCTCATAGAATAGTTTAGGGTTGATGAGAAAAATAGAATAAAAGTGGTTGAAATGTTTCAAGACAGATTTCTCATAATTCACCTCACACTCCCCACCAACCCTCCGCCCCCTGCTTACACATATGGTCCAAGGCAGTAATTACATTTCTGTAGGCCTGGCTAAACCTGCATTTACTTCAACACGACACGCCGAAACCCAAGCTTCAAGCGAACCAATGAGGTTCACCCCATCCAAGCTGCAGCCAATCAGGAGCGAGGTCATCTGGAGTTTACCTATGGTGGCTCTCTCTCTCTGTGCTCTTAGACTGACCCTGAGAGCTGGTCACCGTGGCATTTAATGGGGGAATTAAGCTGGCATGACATGTGACATGCCTGTAGGTGTTTCCCGCCTTAGTGCTCAGTCAAATTATGTATTTAAATTTAAAAACTTGGTGACAACAAAAGTGAATAGCTGAATGTTTTGTCTGTGTCTGGTTGTGTGTGTCTGAGTCTGTGTGGTAAACACAATGAAAACTTACTTTTATTTAATTTTTGGTACATTGTCATACCCATATGGCTTAACAGAATAAGCTGTCTGTACACTTGCTATCAAATTGCCTGTACTTTATAGAGTGCATGGTATGTATGTATATGTATGTATTATAAATCATGTCATCATTATTTCTGACAGATACATTACAATTGTTGATGTATGACTGTGGCTATTTAAAAAAAATCCTTATTTATTTGCATTTTTCCTTGGGTATGTACCACTCTTTTGTGAGATGACAAAACATTTAGATTCTTTCAATGAGTGTAAGCACTACTAATTGAATAAAAAATAAGTAATTCTTTGTCATTCTTAGTAGCAATTTAAAAAAAGGAAAAGGTTTCTCGTTATAAAGTAATGAATACTAGAGGAGCAGAACTTTTTTTTTTTCATTTTTGCTGCCACATACATGCTTCTGAACATGAGTAATATTTATTTTACGCTTACGTGTCTGAAATTTCAGTGATGGAAAGCTGTTTGGAAAGCCACATATCGTACGGAGAGTGATTATTTGATGGGCATTTTACCTGTTGTCATTCAGAAGACTCTTTCTTATCCAGAGTGACTTACAAAGTGCAAGGAATCTGAGATCACTGGTTACTGTATATTCAGCCGTCAATGTCCTCAAAGGCCATTTCATTTATCGGCCAAAGCTCTGTGAAAAAACATTGCCGTGGTTCACAGAATTCTAAATTTCAGCTTCTTTCAACTTTCAACTTGTTTCACTCCAACGTATATACTGGCTCCACAGTCTCTATGAGACCTACAGAAATATTTGGTCCTTGTTTCATCATTGCAAGATAGAACTGTCTTGTTGCCATGGCCCAAGTGTTTATTTGATTTAACTGCTGTTGCCATGGGCTAATATAGACTAAGACTGCTTTACTGTAGCGCTTGTTTATTTGACCTGGCTGCAGTACATACTGACTGTCTTTTTTCCCCCAGCATTACATTTATTTAAATATTATATTATTATTTATTTAGCCCTGTGGTGGACTGTCAAACTAGGGTGTATTCCTGCCTATCACCCAAGGCTCCAGCACCTCCCGCAACCCTGGCCAGAAATAAGTGGGTATAGATCATAGATGGATGGATTATAATTTATTTACAGTATTAACAGTCAAGCCTATCTGCACTGACTTACCACATAATTTGTAATTCATACATGGAGAAAGATACGATGCGGAACGAAACATAAATGCAAAACACATCATTGAAACTCACAACACACTGAAATATTTTACAAATGACTTGAAATAAAGAAAGTTATGAGTAAAAACACAACAAATAAAAAGTTTTTCTTTTTCCCTTCAGTTGCCCTTCCTTGGTGCCTGACTGAGTCACTGCTGCCCCCAACAGGCAAAGGCAAGCAGCAAATTACTCTCTCCCTCATCATTTATCAAGATTCCATTGCGACAGTGCAGCAAGTACATTGAAAGTACTGCCGTCCTTCTCACATCTGAAACTCCCCTGCACAGCCTCTGTGTATCATGCTGCATAAAATACCACCATGAGAGAAATGCAAACCTGTCCCCCGGACACCGTGCGTGCTCATTAGAGGGCAAAACATTACCGGGCTGCAGAAAACAAAATAAAAGCCTGCTTTTAAGCCACAGCTGAACGTTTGACCCCCTGTATCATCATCGGCTTTAAAACGGGACAGATTCAAGCACAGCAAATGGTGTTTATGCGTAATTGTGAGGCATTAATTCAAGATTCTGTGTGTATTTTTGTCTAGGGTTGTTCCAGAGAGCACCGATCAGCTCTAGCCATCTTTATGAAGGTAAATCCAATTCCAAAGATCATAACAAATGTGAATCGAGCAGATTAGATATCATCCATATACATATTGACTCTAGCCATTTAGGTTAAATAACTTTCTCTGGAGAATTAGAGCCCGGGCCATTTCAGGGATTTTCATTTCCATAATCGTTTCATGAATATGTATTCTTGGAATGTGATTTAAAAATTGCTTAACTAAGTAAACACATTTTTATGAATACATGCATTAGTCATTCATTTGTATAAAAGAACAGAAAATCATATTAGTGTATATGAGTATATTCACATAACCAAAGTGAATTGGAGTGTGGAATCACATGGTATGCTAGTGTCAATATTTATAACTGATGCAATGACAGTTCCAAGGACCATGCATAGTAGTCTGCTTATTTGTAAATAATAAGGCTTTTTTATGTTTCAATGTGCAGTAGGTTTAAATGTTTTATATTCATATAATACCCTCATAATCAGAGAAGTCATAATAACAATAATAATAATTATAATAATAATGTACAATAAATCTAGACTTATTCATTGCGTAAATAAAATGCTGTTTTTTTCTTAATAAATGACAAAACCATTGAAATATGCTGAGGAGTGAGCTCTCTCAATTCTCTAAGGGGCCCAAAATCCCAGATGTAGAAGTCATTAGGACCTGACTACATAGACTGCTTGTTCAATACAACTTGCTCCAGTGGTTAAACAAAACAAAAATTTAATCTAGATTGTGCGTGATACATCAAGAGCGTTCTCCGCAGGCGAAACTGGATGTGAACGTCCACTGTTTTCCGTTCCACCCTCATGATATCTGTGTCTGGGGCCTGTGCTGCGAGCTAACCTAATGCATTAAGCTCTTATGTAGGTTAGCTTGACAAAAAAAAAACAAAAAAAAAAAAAACGCTTACAGCGTAAGACGAATACATAAATAAATATATAAGTAAATGTTGAGGTTAGTGTTCGGTCAGAGGATTCGCCGTTCCCCTCCAATGCTTCGGTCACATCACATCAGAAGGTTTTCGTGGCGTCGTTTCTGAGCTAACGCGGGGCGAGTGTGCCGTCTACTGCACAAACCGAGGACGCAGGACGCCCAGACCTCTCAGCCTGCGTTTGACTAGCGGAAGTTCGGTACGGGCGAGGATTCGGTTCGTTTTAAAGATACTGTCCACAGCTGCTTAATCTAAAGTAGCCTATTTTGTGTATTTCCTCTAACTTCTTTTGTGTATTTATTTATTTTTATTTTATTATATTTATTTTAACTTTTTTTCCAATAGAATATTTTGTTAAAATTATAAATAAATAAAAAATTTTAAAAAATTGCAAGGACGCACACAAACATGAGGAATCTTAAATGTGAAATCATAAATCTATAAAATCTTAAATCTCAGAGCAGACATAAATAGTACAACATAAAAAGAGGCTCAGCTTCATTTAAATTGTTTAATAACATTTAAATATTTTTTCAACATCTGTTCCTTGTCAAGCACATTGCAATATTGTTATTGACATTAGCTATGAAACAAAAAAGTTAAAAATATACACAAATTAAATTATGAAATTGTGTTCATATTTATGAAAAAGATTTGAATCTTTTAAAAATTGTATTATTATGGTATCTAAGTGGCAGTTTTATTTATGATTATGAAAAAAAAATTAAACATAGAGATCAATCCAATATCTGTAAACAGGCCATTACAATATATTCCTGGAAAAAAAATTGAGACCACATAAAATTTTCTGTTTCACAGTTTCTGAGTAGGTGTCTGTACATTTTTTCATGAACTATTTATTTGGCATATTTGACTTTAATTCCAAACTAAAATATTGTTATGAATGCTAAAACATTCATTTGCAGAAAATGACAAGTGATAAAAATATTTAAATATGCAGTGTTATCATATATTGAATAATGCAGTATCCATAGCAATATACAAGGCAATATCCATAAATGAATAAAAAAACTACCAATGTCTTCTCTTAGGAGTGGTTAACCAATCAATATATGATGGAGTAATTCTGATTCTTCAAAAAAATATGGGGTGGCCTCTTTTAGACATATATATGTTATAAGAACTTTTATATTTTTATGAACTTTAAAAACAAATTGCTTCGTTGCCTCTTGATCAACTGTTATTTCTGTTTATCTTCTATTGAAACAGATAAGAAAAATACAAAGAAATGTATTCTGTTACAAAAACAAAATGCAGCCTAAAAAAATAAATGTATAAACAAGGAGGAAATCGCCTCTTTTACCTCTGGTAAACAATGCATACATGCAAACATATTTTGACTGTGTATATGGTATTTGCAATGCTACCCTTCTGTGACTGTGGCAGACTGTGGGGTGGAATGTTACTTCTCTAAGGTGAGGATTTACCTGTCCAGGCAGGGCAGTTTGCATTGTGGGAGGCACTGTATGGGGTGATGGGGTGATGGAGTGATGTGCAATCTGCTGTCACTGTAGGAATTGTCTGAAGTTTTCCCTTAAAGTAGGACGGGAGAAAAGTGGGATCACTTTCCTGCAGATGCCAGCCCAAATACATTGCGTTACCCCCAGTAGCCAGCCCTCTGAAACTATACGATACAGCAATATGATACTTTTTGAAGTGCCTTTATTTATGTGTGTGTGTATGTGTGTGTGTGCGTGCGTGCATGTGTTTGCAAGCATTCAGAACAGTCAAATGTCACATTGTAGCTCTCTATGCACCTGCTGTCAAAAGAACTTAAAAATAAAAAACCACCTCCGGCTGTCCTCTGCGTAACCTCCTGCGCCACCCCCATCCATACTGACCTGCATATGACAGCACACCCCTAACACACACACTTAAATCCAGGGGACAAGCTTTGTGCATCTCGTATGAACGTAGAAAAGTTTTACAGTGGTTTTACAGTAGGCCTATTGCATGTGAAGTGCCTATCGCACTTCTGTTTTTTAATGTTTCATGTTTAATGTTTTTTAATGACTCGTACAATCAAAAGCACTCGTCGTGGAGTGAAATATATGTATTTTTTATTCTTATTTAATTTAATAAAACGTTCGTAATAGTTTATCTTTACAGTGTTTTTATTTAACTTCCACTTTTTTCCAAATTCTTTCCACTAGGATCATTTTTATTTCACACATTCTATTTGCGCTCATTTTCTTTTTTCTGGACGTGTTTTTTTGTACTTGTAATTATACCCTGAGTTATGTATGTATGTATGTATTTTTGTACTGTCATTTCTACTCCTTCTAACTACAAATATTGTGTTTTTGGAGTAATAAGATAGGCGTGGATTTGTGGGAAATCCCTTCTAATACTAGATATACAGTAGCAAATAAAAACAGAAACCTCACAGCTGATCCTGAGTGCGATGACGACGTTTTCATCATTGTCAACGGCTTACATTTTTCCCCGGCGGCACTTTTGACGCATTTCCCCCGGTGTCACGGCCCCACCTGCGACATCGACCGTCCCGAACCCCCCCATCCCCCCCCCCCCCCCCCCCCCCACCCCCCATTACGTAAAGGCTCCTGTGCTGGCCTTCCTAGGGCCGGTGCAGACAGATGTGGGACGGGGCGGCCGCAGTCAAACCCAGCTCCGGGCTCCGCTTCACCCGCAATTACGCTCCAGAACTTTGTGTACTCCGCGGATTCCAGGCACACGCTGACCTACATAGAGATGATTGAGCTAAATGAAAATGTGTCAGGGTTTTTAAAAATTTTATTTCTCTTTTTCTTTTTGGAAAGCTGATCTGCACAGTAGTATGGTGGATTTTACTTTCTTATATACATATATAAGTAAATATATATATATATATATATATTTTTTTTTTTCTGTTTCATTTCCTCAGTCATTTTTACGAAAACCGCACTCGAGCACAGTGTGCTTGGGTTTTCTAGGCACGACTAATGCTTGTTTTCTTTCTTGATGATAATTGCTGCCCCGACTTTACCCAAAACCCAGAGCTTTTACCGAAGCCCCCCAAGTAACACCATTTAAAATGAGGCTTTGCCATCATTCTGTCACTAATTGTAAAATGATTTTGCCCTTTGACCCATTGTTTAATTATTCTCATAGAATAAAAATAATTTAAGCAAACCGCGTATAATGAACTTGATCCTGCATTAATGAGTTATTGAAATAGCTCTGTATGAGAAATATCATTTAAAATAGTATAAATTTCAAATTACACCCTATTCAGTGGACAAAACAAATTTCTGCTTTTACCTAAACTGAATAATTACACCATTTTACAGCTCAGATACCTCTTATTTACAATGTAATAAATATTAAACTCCTCATTTATGGGTAAAAAGCAAAGCAACAAAACTAATTCACACTCAGACACACATGCACATACAAGCAGTTCACACCATTATTATTGCCCCTCAGTCCTGAGGGTTCAAATGAATAATTAATTTAATTTTCTCTAGAAGCTGTATAAACAGTGGACACAGAACGTAATCAACACTATCGAGAAGTAAAACAGATGTTATTGTGTTTTCAGGTCTTGTGTTTCATTATAGCTCTTAACCTAACAATTTCTCAGCAGCACAGCAGTTCTTCTTTATAATGCCAATAGTTCTGCAAGTTCAGAACTGCTCGCAGGATTGTACAGGCAGATATTTTATGAAAATTCTGTTTAGTATGGCTGCTGTGATTTTGTTTTATGTTGTTTCAAACTGTACAAGACTTCTCGGATATCACGTTTTGACAGTCATGACAAAATTCTGAGCCACTGTGCTGATGTTTTGTTGTTTTAAGACTGAATAAATTAAATAAATAGTGCATAATTCAGTTGTTTTGAAATAGCTCTTTTTCAATGCAATATCTTTGAAAACATGACAGGAGACTGAGCAAAGTGAAGAAGGAGTCTAAGCTAACTCACTGATACAAAATGTAAAATATGAATATAATGGTGGCCAAGAAGTACAGTGTGTTGTGTTGGTAAAAGGAAAAAACACACAGCCCATTTTTGGTGGCTCATTTCAGCATGGAGGGTGGTTTCTGAGAGTCACCCAATGTACTTATGTAGGAAGGATAGCCGCACCTGTACACATCTGAATAAATTAAAGACTGACACACAGAATATTTGTTTATCCACAGTTAATTACTGTGACTATTTAAGTTTGAGTATACCACTACTACTGTGAATATTTTATACTACTACTACTGCTACTACTACCAATACTACTACTACTACTACTACTACTACTACTATTACTACTACTACTACTAATAATAATAATAATCAATAGTGCATATTTAAAACAAAGACAACAGTCAACTGTGGAAATGCAAAACTGTTGAGGGAACTGTTGAATCAGTGCAAAGTAGATAAACTGTCCTGATTCCTTCACCAGTAATTCAGTGTTACATCCTTGATAAGCACAGACAAACACAAAATGTTTCACTGCAGGTGAAATAACATACTTTATACACTTATTTATTTACTTTTTTAACCATACCAATGGTTGCTGATATTTTTAGGAGAAGGAAGAAGGTGGTTTTAAAAAGCGAATTTGGTGTTTTGGCAGTGTTATATTTGCTAGATTTTGGTAAGGTGGTAAAAAGAGTTTGGCAAAAATCAGATTTAAATAAAAAATAACTCTTTTCTCCCTTTAACATTTGCCTCAGATGAGAAAAGCAGGAAAAAATTGCTGTGTCACTGCCTTCCCCAGAGGAACATCTCCATTCGAGAGCCATCGCCACTCACACACAGGAAAAAGAACATGGCGGTGTACAGTACCTTGTGTCTCCGCCTCCCTGTGTCATCACGTGACCTTGCACTCACCCGGGTCAAACGTTCATCTGGGACCGTGGGGAACATTCACCATTTAACCAGCCTCCCCCACCATACCTCTACATCCTTCCATTTGACCTGGTTCTTCATGCTCCTCTCAAAAGAGTACAACAAAAGTTCAAGCTAGATGTCCAGACTACGGCCTATTTTCTCTCATTCTGTGGCTCTCCCTCTCTCTCTCTCTTTCTCTCTCTCTCCCTCCCTCCCTCCCTCTTTGTGGTGGGCTTCTTCCAGCTCCCCCCGTTGCAGCGCGGGTCACTCATAATATCGGATTGCACAGCCCATCTGGGGCCAAATGTGAATTTTATAGTCGAATGAACACGGGCTTACGCTTTCATTAGCTCACATTCCCCACAGCAGGGCGACGGGCATGTCCTGGGACAGGGGACCCAGGCTGGGGGAACGGGCGGGCAGGAGAGCAGGCAGGCGGGCGGGCAAGCGGGCTGGCAGACATGGGGCAAATTGGCTGGATGTAGCCCGCGATTGCTACAAGACACACCGCGTACTGCATGCCTTTCCACTCACATACTGTAAAAAAGATCATCCCTCGCTTTTCATTAGTTTTTTTATTCCAATTTTATTGTCCGAATTTTAGTTTTTAATGTAAATAGCATTACAGTATAAATCTGAAAATTATTCAGCACATTTTTTGTTAGCCTGCCATTTGAGAACGTGACTAAAAAATAAATAAAAATAAACAAATAAGAATTCCTGATGAAAAAATTTGTTAAAAAAAAATAAAAAATAAAAAATAAATAAATAAATAAATAAAACTTGAAAGATTATTAAAAAAAATATATAAGAAAATAAAAACAGCAATAAAAAAGATGTGGAAATCATAATATAACATGACAAAAAATGACATTCAGACTTTTCATAGAGATTAAATGCAATATTTAATGTCAGCCTACCATAGGGACTGTCAAAAAGGAACATCAGTTCATCTATTGTGTGATTCGAACTTACCAAAAACTATAGATACAATTTTTTTTCATTTATATATTTTCTTTTGTTTCTGGAAGGCTTCTCCACACCTCCCATCCCTGATAGCAGTTGGTGTGGTCAAACGAACAAAACAGTTTGAAATGGGAAATGTCAGTACATAAATATCTTTTTAGCAAAAAAATATCTGGGGGGAATTGTTTCTGTCACATCTCAATTTGAGAGATACAAATGTGTACTGTATATGTCTGAAACTATTAAAGCTGTAATGCCTCATGGTCTCTGTGGTGATCCTGGAGTCTGCTTTTACTAGAGCTGAACTTACAGTGGAATTTAATATCATCACAAGGGAAATATCTTAAAACGCAATCTTTTGACGACTGCAGGATAAACTGCATCCATTTCTTTATTAATGTTTTGTCCCCCAAATGTCCTCCGTGATCTAAAATTTTTACACACAATGTCCTGGAAAGTGCTGACATAGAGGAGGACGCTCAACGGCTTTTGGGGAGAATCAGTAAAATCTTGGGTCGTTTTTTTTTCGGTAAACAAACTCCAGCTAAATATGTATTTCCCAACGTCTGCACCCCCATTGCCTGTGAAAGGACATTGTTTAGGACAGTCCCCTGGGCTAGAGAACGTGGGGGTGGGGTGGACACTCCCCACCCCCACCTCCCCGCTGTAAAACCCCTCATTTTAGGCCATGAGTTTATTCAATTTTTTTTCCTTTTAATTTGCTCTAAATATAGAGGCCTGGGTTCATGGAGAGTGCAATGAATGCTTATTTCAATAACGCTCTGACCTGTCACTGTACCATTTCTGATGAGTTCATGCTGGGGTGAACCCTGCCCTAAAAACACACACACGCACACACACCCACACACCTCTTCATTCTGTCGCTCCCAAAATTGCATTAGGGCATCCAACCGATCACCACACATGAACAACAGACTGGATTAGGAGGGAAGCAGGGGGATGATGGAGTGGCGTTGGGGGGGGGGGGGGGATTTGTGGGGCAGGGGGGCGGGTGAGGTGTGACATGCCCTCACTCCCATCCCCTGCCTTCTCTATTTATCACACACTACGTCTCTACAGGCAATGCTATGTCCCCACCATTACTAATGCAGCCAGTGATGGAAAAGTGGAGTTATCCGACCAACATGCCCTAACAACATGGAAAGCTGTTTAACCAACTTGAACCAAACCGTGGAGATGGCAGCTGGCTCTAGGGCCCAGTGTCAAAACCGTCTCAAAGCCGTGGCGTGCTGTTTCAAGAGCCTTAATGAAAAGCAATAACAAGGTTTTCTTTTTTGATTACTTCCTCAAAACATGATCTGGCCTCATAGGGTGCCATTTTAAAGGCGTGGGACACGTCTAATTCTATTTTAATGGGCTGACAGCATGAAGTTCATTTCACTGATCAGTCCCCATCGATTTAGTTATTCACCCCGAACAACTAGTCATTGTGTCCCATAACAATCCCACTGTGATTTGTGCAGCATGTTAGCCGTACATAAATTAAGCAAAATTGAATATTGTAAGGTTGTGTAAGGAACTTGTCTTTGCAGCTGTGCAGTCACAATGCTGTCATTCAGTCATGTTGTTGGGGGGCCCAGACACACACCTGGGGTCCAGTGAAATTCTGTTGATCACAGGCCACTTTTACAAAATGAGAGAAAAGTATACAGCATTTTTAGATGACCTTACATCACATACAGTTCACTTTTCTACACTGCATGTGTATAAAAGATTTTTTATTTATTTACTTTTTAAAAAGTTAAATAGTCTTTGATTTAAAGACTAGAATATAATAGAATTGTGTGTAATAAGAAACAAAGCTAACTAACACATTAAGAACTTGACAAAGGTATATATAGATGCCTTTTTTTGGTCCTCATTGTGCATTGCAGCCATGTAGGGCAATGTGAAATGTGCAAGCTATGACCATCAGCAAGTCAATATCACAGTTTTCCATATATTGTGATATTTTTTTTTATATTAACATTGTTAAACGTTTTTTTTTTTTTTTGACACACAGATGATTCCCATGACGGAACCACCAGTTTCAATCAATTTGCATATGTACTCAAAATATTGAAACGTTTTAATAAATCTAAAATAAGTCAACACAGCTGAACAGGTTAATTTTGGGGAGGGGATATAATTCATGACTGCAGGTCTTGGAATCAGAGGAGGACATAGTTATGCAGGACTGTCACCAAAAAATAGGCCAGTTTTATCCTTTGAAGCCCACAGCCAATCATCATATAGCTGGGGTATTTAAAAAGAAAGATATGTGTGTTTAAAAATGTAAGGGAGATTTCTGCCCTTGCTCAATCACAACAAAAACTAAACAAAAGTACAAAAAATATATTTAAATATAGCTAGCAAGTTACATATCATTGTGTTCTTAAACCAACCACTGAAAAAACAATAAAACTAGGAACATTGTTCCAAGATTAACATATGGGTACCAGCAAATGTATTAAAGAGATGGTAAATAAAGGCCTACGTTCTTCATTGCAGCAAGCTATAGCTAGCAATTACATACAAATTCAGGAGTTGAGAACATTATATAGGAATACAGAATGAAACACCAGCTAAACAAAAAACAAACAAACAAACAAAAAATCTTATTTCTTATTCCTTCCACATAAAATGCATTTTGGGAAAGCCCTGCACAATATAAAAAGTAAGTCTGCAACTTTTCCCCAGCATGAGTCTCAATGTGCCTTGCTGTCTTCCTCCTTCATCTTCTATAATTTAAACATCCCAGCATAGCACTCTGGATTACGCAAATGACCGCCACTGTCTGGTGGCAACACCTCCTATCCACAAAGATGGGTGACTGTAAATTAAAGATTTACATTTAATTTAGGCATTTACATTGAAATTAATATAATTCAATTAAACACTCTCAGCTGTGGTGCTATATTTTCTAGCTATGTCATTTAAAAAAAAATTAATTTAGTTTGGCTTATGACTGGAATAGCTTTATCATCAATGTAATAAATAATCATACTGTTTATTGATAGTATATATCATGGTTAACTGTCACGCCTGTGTACTATCCCTCCGCTAATATTAACTACAAAAAGCACACAGTGTAACTTTTATTTAGCTTTTTGTCATTAATTAATTTAATCTAATTTTATTTGGCGGATCCTGTCATTAAAAAAAGTTTGGCAAGCTGTATGGACCCTGTTTGAGCAGGGCTGAGGATGAAGTATTTTTACAATATCGCTAAAAACCAAATAATATAAATGTCAGCTTTAGTAAAGAAAAATCACTATAGGAATAATAATAGTGAAGTGACTCTTTAAGCCAGCTATTCAATATACACTGTAAAAACAAGTTTAATTTAAAAAAAGTTTTTTTAAATTATTTTTTTAAGCGTGTTTTCTTCTGAACAAGCCCTATTCATTGCGATATCTCTTCAAAGTCTGTATGCTTATAGCATAATGACAGTTTGGACAAACTGCACTGCCCTTGTCTTGCTAAAGTACTGCATCTGCTAAACAATGCACTCCGAGAATGCATGAGAAGTGTTTTTATTAAGCACAATGCAAGGCGGTCCTTCCCACACACAGCAAACTCACATAGTGTGCATTCAAAATTAACTCAACTTCTATCTACACTGCTAAGCATACTTTACTATGGAACATGTATAGCAACAGTAATATCAATTAGTTTTCAATATCAGACTGAATCTTGCTGTGCCTGACAGAACTCTGTGAAAGTGGGGGTTACTAACTCTAGAATGGCGATGGATGTCTACTTATTTAAGTCATTTTTCAGAATTAATAATCTTTATTTGAATGACAAAAAAAAATTAAATCTATATAAAGTCTTAAATCAAATAGTATACCTGGTCTATTCTTAATTATTGAAGTAAATTCCAACAAAATGTTTAACCATATTTAAGCAATGTGATTTGTTGGTCATATCTGATTATTTGTTTATTTATTTATTTATTTGTTTGTTTATTTATTTTTTCATGAGTTAGGACTAAACTTAAATAATGTAAATACATTTAAGACAAGTTGGGCTGGTTGGATTTTATCCATTGATTTAAGAATGGCCAACTCAAATAGTCACCTCAGTGATATTCAGTCATTTTATTGAGACACGTGTCTGTTTTACTTTTATCACATTTACAAGGCCACTGGATTTTTAGATAATTCAGAACTTAATAGACATTTGACCTATGCCATGACTTAGCTCAAAAAAGTATATTTATTAATAAAGACCCAGTATTTTAGTACATCCACACCTTTATCAAGGACACCATGTTCTACACCTCAGGTAAGTCAATTGTTTAATTATAATTAATAATGCATAATAATGCTTTTTGCATGCCTTCTCAGTACAGAATATGAAAAAGCTCACACATTTTATAAGGTAGGAGTTTATTATTATTTATTTACAACCAATTATTTACTTAAAAGATACATGAAAATAAAATAAATATTATTCCAAAATGAAAAATTAACTGTTTCAGGAGAATATTATATGCTATATCAAATTACTTTGTCATGAATAATTAATTGTTTTTTATCATTAGTACAAACAAATAACACTGCAACTGAGTTTTAACAAAAACATAAAATAAATAATAATTATTATGAATAATAATATGTGTATGTATGTATGAATGTATCAGAACAACAGTCAATAATAATAATAATAATAATAATAATAATAATATACTAATAATAATATGTGTATGTATGCATGCATGTATCAGAACAACAGTCAATAATAATAATAATAATAATAATAATAATAATAATAATAATAATAATAATACATTGGCATTATTGAATTTTGCAAAAGTTAATAAAAACAAGCCAAAGAAACAAACAAAATAAATTACATTAACAGAACGTACCTCTTAGTGATCAGCTTACAAAGGTTCTATTGTGGTTATGATACAACTAAAACAGTTATTGTCATTCGAAATATTACTGTATGTTTAATTGCAAACATGGGAAATGGAATACTTTTTGGGCATATAAAGTGATGTCATAAATAGACAAATATTATTATACAGAAATGTATGTAACTAATAAATGAATTTATTTAATTTATACAGAATTTAAGGGTGAGTTGTAACACCATCATCATCTTCAACTGAAAAATGGTGCTCCATTTTGTCTCACAGCTTTACTGAGAGTGAAGAACTGGCCACTACTATGACTGTGTTTGCTGTGTTTCTGTTCTGTTACAGTTAAATATTTTTTAAAAGGTAACTTCCTCCGTATCACCAGTGCTCAGTCATGTTACTGCAGCTCATCAACACAACCTTAAATTTGGGAAATAAACTTCAAATATGACCCTGACAATATTATTACACTTTCTATTCGTCACAGTGCATCAGCCTAGGTAGTCGTTACTAAGGTAATTTAAAGTTAGGTCATTCAAAGAGTGAAAAAAGTTACTTCTTACCAAAAACTGATCCTGCATTCTGAGGAGTAAAAGGAAGGTTTAACATTCCAGCAAAGAAAGATATTAATGTTTCCAATTAGTATAGACCCTTTACATGATGCCAGACCACCGTGTTCTCAGGGCCTGAGACCCTTCGGGAGTACAGGCCTGCTGTACCTCATGTACCCTGTCCCCTCTTTGGCTTTGTTTTCCCACACAAAATGGCCGCCACAGGCAGTCACACAAAGACCCCATTAGATGGCATTCCCACTGTTAGTGACTTGCTAGATTGAGTGAAAAGAAAGTGAAAGAGGGACGCTTCTCCTGACAAACGTATGAATCATTTATACCTCCCTGCCACTAGCATGTTCCATAGACTACAGTAGTGTTGTGAATGCATTTTGATAGTTTCTGCACATTTTGTATTTGAATTTTTAAATGACCAATTAACGCGCTGGCACGTACAAGCCGGTTTGGCGGAAACAGTGAATGTGGGCGGAGGGGTTAAAGTGGGATGGCAGCACATGAAGAGACCCGACTTGCACTTGAAAGAGTAGGGATTTGGGTCACATGCTGTCGACTCCCATCTGTCAGCCTTTTCCACCTCGGCAAAATGGGACGGTAGCGAGGAAGCGCAGGGGGTGTGTTCATCTTTCTGTCCCTGCATCTTCCTCTCCTTCTCTCTTCCCCTCGGTTCTCTTTTTCTCTTAACCCATTTCTCTCTCTGTCTCTTTCTCTCTCTGAGGCACTGAAATGGGAGCAATCAGTCGCTGTGCTGTTTAAAACTGCTGGAAGTTGACCTGTTAGACCTCTGGGTGTTGAAGTGGAATAGACACAACCTTGTGACTTCCCTCTACAAGCACAGGCTCTCCCCTCTCTCTCTCTCTCTCTCTCTCTCTCAGACACACACACACACTAGCGTTGTCAAAAATATAGATTTTTCAACAAGCATCGATTTCGATTTTTTGAAACGGTATCAATACCCATATAGTGTACAATCGATACGAGCGTTGCCATCTCCCCATGAAAAACAGGACTATTTATCGAGCAGAATAGGCAAGAGTACAGCCCGCGTTTTGTTTGTCCCGACAGCGACACACAGACTGGAAAACACACACACACACACACACACACACAGAGCTGCCCACACAGAGCAGCCTCGCCTCTCACAAACTCAGCTCTAACCTCTCACTCGCTATGCTGTTCTCAACTGTGCTCCGCCCGAAGGTACTTTGTGGTATTTAGTCATTAACTTATAATGACTAACAGAACTAACATTAACAGAACCTCTGCAAACTGTTTTGGTAGAAAAAAAAAACAGCAGGAGCACGACGTGGAAATATTTCACATTTGAGGCGAGTGAAGAAGAAAAGGCAAAGGACACCATTAAGCCCGTATGCACGTGATCCTATACGGGAGCGTATCTATGTTCCCAGGGTCCTAAGTTCTACTGCACCCGACGAAACGTTATGAACAATTTTTTATAATTTCTTGGAAAATATTATTATTATTGAGGACTTCTGAGCATAGCTAAGCCATTTGTTCGCTGATAGACCTAGCTGACATCGTTTTCTGGAGTAAGACAGAAAATAATTGATGTACTGTCTCTGTCTCTACCTACTGAACACAAATAAGATTTCATGTAGAGCTGGGGAACATAGGACCCTGGGAATGACCCCATCCTATACAGCAGTGCTAACTAAAGGAGTGAACACAACAAGTTTGGCAAAGCACCTGAAGGTGTGACACGCGGTGCTTTACAAGGAACAAAAGGTTAGTTAGTGACAGCTGTCATTTTCGCCTACCAAGCTACATTATGATGCCCCGGCAGGCTACCTCATGTTAAAACATTCTGACGGCCCAGTAAATTAGATCTCATAAAAAACACGTTGTCAACGTACAAAAATGCCAAGTTACTCACACATACAAGACATACCCTGTCTATAACTCATTCATTCAGACTGCCAAAATCCAGGCCTGCCATTAAAAGTATTGATATCAAAATGACGCCAAGCAATTCCAAAGCAATGCTACGAAATATTTCCTCAATTCTTTCAAGTCACTTGGCCCTGCGTTTTGTAATCTTACCATTTTACAATGTCATGCAAACTTTGTGTCAGATCAAAGTGTCAAATATTTCGAATTGCCTCATGGAACACATTGAAATTCATATACAAAACTGCTGGTGAGTAACTACAGGAAGCATATTTCTCCAGAAAACATATGTCTATACTTGCTTCTGAACTGAATTTGAGTAAATGTACAAGTTATTGTATATTTGCTACGTACAATAAATACTGCATGTAAAATACATATTGGACATATATACATAGAGAACTTCTTTATCCCCATGGGGACATTTCCCTCGCAGCATGTTACATTCACATTTACGAACAGACATTTATACCAAGAAACATACAATCATTCAGGCAACAGAAAGGCTGGGCATCGAAATACATACATACCAATACAAATTGGACATATACACGCCTATTCAATCAATCTTGACTGTGAGAAAGCCATCCACACATATGTTTGACCTGTCCATGTACTGCATGCTTATACACACAGCGACAAGTGACTTGAAAGAATTGAGGAAATATTGGGTAGCATTGCTTTGGAATACAGCTTATTTCATTTCGGTGAGGCAAGACAGCGTATATTATTTGTAGTACCGTAACTTGGCGTCATTTTGATATCAATACTTTTAATGGCAGGCCTGGATTTTGGCAGTCTGAATGAATAAGTTATAGACGGTGTATGTCTTGTATGTTTGAGTAACTTGGCATTTTTGTACGTTGAACGCGTAACTTGGCGGGATGGCATACCTGCCATCCCAATTGATATTGATGGTTAGGGGTTGGCGATATGGCGTTATTAGGCCACATCATCACCGGCTGAAAATGTATCACAATCACAGGTCCCAATTAACTATAATTTTCCAGTCATAGCACAGAGATCGCCATTATTCTTTAACTCAAAGTATTAATTCATGAAGAGGTGATTGTATTCGGAAAAATGTTTGCAGTGCAACAGTGTATTTTTCCATTTACCATAAAATGGCTTGCTTCCCAGCTTAGCTTACTAAGTTAGCTCGGTTTTCCTCAAGGGGAATGAATGAGAAAACACCTAAGTGTCACAAAAAAGGTTTCGCTCTATTTTTTGGAACTGATTTGGATAAGTTTTTTCTTTTGTTTTTAACCACCATTATTTGCTAAATATGCAATGGCAAAATAAGCACACCAGGCGGTAATGCAATTAACCTTTTATTTGTTAATGTGTAAAATAAAAATAGTTTGCAAATCATGTGAATAGTTTGTTATCTTTTATTAACAGTCCTAGATGTTGGTGTGTTATGGTGTGTTTTTCCAGTGGTATTGGAAAAGGTATCATATATCTTTATTTTTAAAGGTATGATATTGAAGTTTAAATTTTAGTATCATGAAAACACACATACACACACACATACTAGTTGTGTGTGTGCCCCCTTGAAAGTTGTAGCTAAATTTAAGCATAAGCTCGGTGATGATATACAAACAAAGCAGTGGATCTGCAGGGAGCAGGACTAGGATGGTAGAGAGGGGTAAATTCCATGAAGGATATTGGGCATGACAGTTGAAAGCAGTGATCTGATCACTCAAACAGCCACTTGTGGTGCTTTCAAGCTTGAGCTGTTTTGTAGGTTTTCCTGCTTTTAAGGAGTTATGTTTATATAAGGGAAGCTAAACTCGGGTTGCATTTAAATCAGAATTAGTCTCTAATGATATCACCACATAATGTAAAGAAAGTAAAAATTCCAACCTCTACCGAAGGAAAAGGTTGAGCTCCGGTATTCTATCTCTAGCTGTTTCCGTGCCACATGGACTGCTTGACCTGAGGAGCTCATTCCGAGAACAGAATGAGACAATCACCCAGGGCTGCCTGCCCAAACTCATCTATCCACAGACTGCAATGTTATTGAGATGATGAGTGGGACACACACACGCACACACACATGCACGCACGAACACATGGGGGCACATGCACACACACACACACACATATACATACACAAATGTACACACACACACAAAAAGCAAAGACAAGTGCTAAAAACCAGCCTCATCCTGTCTTTTGAGGTGATATACTGTCTTCTGAAATATAGCATTGCTTGAAGAAATTGCGTTATATGGCCACGTATTTCTTTAAAGAGTGTAAATTTTAAAAATCAAAAGTGGACTGTGCCAAGTCATTGGCAATTTCACACATTAAATCCCGAAAGAAAGAAATAATCAATTATCCTGTATAGGGCTGTAAAGTATTATACAATGTAAACATGTGCTTTGAAGATGAGGTTGGTGGGCAGAATTATGTGCATCTCAGTTTGGGCTCAAGAGAAGCTGTTCATTCTGTATGGAGCAAAATAACACGTCATGTTGCCATGTACCAAGAGGTTGGCACTACTCAGAATTTCCATTAGCCAAAACTCAGGGCACCAAACGCCTTTAAAACCAATCCTGGGCTTTACTGCCATGACTTTATGACTAAACTCCACCATAGGCTCCCAAAGATGACAGCGATGTGAACTGGACGAGACATTAGACAAGGTCCTGACTCATCCTGGCCATTAACGTCCATTAGCACAGGGGTGGCAACTTCAGTATCCTGATCAAGTTCCAAAGAAATACTGGCCCTCTCATCTGCCCACATAATCATCCTCCTACAACTGACTGACAGTGCAATCCTCTCAATTCTCTACCCACATTGATACCCCAGGTCATCACCGCAAATGTGAACTCGGTACTCAGTTAAATAAAGCATAAAGAATAAAATAATAACAGGAGAGTTGACATTCAGAATTTATTCTCTCTTTGGAACCTTTGGATAGTGTTGAGTCTTATGTAAAAGAGTTAAACAATAACTTTCACTGATTTACTTGAATGGAGTTTCAATGTTGAAATCCCCTACGGAATACTGTAGACAAATAATGTCTCATTGCTATGGTGAACTGTGTAAGAAGCCTAATTCCATGTCACTGATTGACATACTTTAAATGTCCTAGACAAGGACACAAAACTATGTTCTAAACCATGTGTGTTTGTGCTCTCTCTTGGCTCTCTTTCAAAATGAAATAGCCCAGAGAGTGATCAGTAAATACAGTAATATTGTTTTGTACTGTTAGCAAAAACCTCTTGAAAGCCAGAGGGTATTATTACTTTTTTCTTTGTTAAACATTCTCAGTTCCCTTAAATATCACATGCAAACTGCAACATTTGCCAGAATGCCATCCAATAGAGCATGACGTCTTTAGTTTAGTTTAGTACTATGCACTCACACTAAGGCATTAGCCACAGATACCCAGTGAAGAAAATGTGAATTTTCCTGATGTGGAAAAACTTCTATGAACGTCTTTAGGCTTATGGAATTTTACATATTTACCTTATTTTGTAACTTGGGCCATATTGCATGGTTCTTAATGAAATTGCATTTATTGTTAGGAGAAACTATCAGTTCATATTGCCATTTATTTTGTGAAACTTTTCTTTCTGTCAAACAAATCTGTGGTATAAACAAATAAGTATCAAACAAATAAGGTATGTGGGATCTCACCCTATGACCTTTCTTTCTCAGTCACTCCATAAGCATCTGGTCCCATCTTCCTCCATTTTTCTGGTCTGCTCGTCCTGCCAGCGAAGAGGCAGCACGATGCGTTCCCCGTGCCAAAAGACCGCCGCAGCGGTACTGATATAGCCGCAGAATCGTGTCGAGCCGACCGCCAGACGCCGAGCATTTTGGCATTCCGTTCTTTCCAGCGTCGTTTTCCGCGCCAATGGCCAAGCCAAATGTGAGCCGGGGTGGCCAGTACTGCTGATGATGCCCCACCGCCCGTCTCATTAGCTCGCCCAAATTGTTTTAGAGAGATTCTCCCGTAGTGGGGGGCTCTTTAACATCAACTGGTGCTGGTTTACCGCATTGCATGAAAGGCATCAGCCTGAGATAACAATGCCAGATTGTTATTATGGGTCAGGATGACACCGACAACAATCAGGTTGCTGATTTACAAACCCAATGAAGGCTGTTCACTAATTGAAAAATGTCTTTTTTTGATTCATAAACCATCTGTGTATATGGTTCTGCGTGATGCCATTCAGAATGAATTAAAACTATTAAACAGCACAGACAGCAGAAAAAAATTAAAGAGGAGGCCCGGTTATGGTCTGCTTCATTTAAGAGAGGTTCCCACACACTTGTGAACGCCTAAAATACTTCAGTCAGAAAAGTTTTCATCATTTCCATGAAACCTTCTGATTTTTTCATCTCATGCCCCAAAGTTTAGATTGTCGTGGGTGTTTCAATCCAATCAAATAAATGGCAACAGACATAAGACATTGCATAATGATACATTTTAGAAGCCAAAAGCATCTTACTTTTGGATGACCTCAACTTGCATATGTGCAAAAAAGCTACAATATCTAACAAGTAAGCATGGCCAATCCATACACAGTGCAATTAATCAATGGCAGTTATGTAGTAATTTATACTGATATATACAGTAAGCAGCAACACAATTGATCTGGTCTCACTGATGATTAACAGCATGAGCCCTTGGAAATGATCCTGAAATTCAGGCTGACTAGGATAATAGGCTCGTTCAAGCTGTAAGAATCTTGCCACAAGGATTATGAGTTGGCACAACTTTACAGAGAATGATTACACAGAGGGCCACTGAATTTTACACTACGGTATATTACATTAATCTAGCAGACATATCCAGAGAAACTTAAAATATAGGAAAACAAAAGTGAGCAAAAGTGCCACACTTGACTAGTAACATTGCCAAACCAACCAATAAAGATGCAATATTTCTGAAGCACTAGGGCGAGTTTTCTTAAATTCTACAATTCAAAACATGCCCTAAGAAGAGAATCAAAACCATAAATATAACCTAAAGCCATGTTTAAAAAAAAAGGAAAAGAAAAAAAGGTTGTAACCTAAATTAATACAAAACTAAGGAGTGCTAATGGGGAAGGTATGAGAGGGGAACCAAGATGGAGCCTTGAGGAACGTCTTTAGTCAGCACTGGAAGATTGATGATTCTGCTGTTCAGACTACTTTCTGAAGTGCATCCCACTATGGCAAGCCATGTTTGTAAATTTCATCCTTTTTCGTAGCTAGCTAACAAATTATCCTAACTGGTTGCCTGTTTTTTCAGGTAGTTTTTCATATGACTTAGCTAGCAACAGTACCACATTTCCATAACTAGCTGCCGTTTGTGCCAACTAGCTGCCCTCAGAACACAGCTAGTTGCTGCTTTGGGCAGCTAGCTGCCACAAAAATGCAGCTAGTTGTACTAGCTAGGTCTTAAGTGCTGCTACTTCAACTAGCTATGTTTATTTTGCACACTAGTTATGCTAGCTACATTTTATTAGGCTCACTAGTAAAGCTAACTGCAAATTTTACCAAGCAGTTAGCCAAACTAGTTGGTCCTTACGACTAAACTAGCTGAACTAGTTGGCATTTATGGCTAGCTAGTTCAGCTAGTTGAACTAGCACCAGATTATAAGCAAATTTTTTTATGAGGGCGGGAAGTGGACATGGCCATGGATGTCTATTTTAGACTGCTGGAAGTGTTGTTAAATTTGGTTAACTGCAATTCTTGAAAACCCTTCTTTATAACTTATTAAACTTCCTTTACTTAGATAAAGAATATACACAATCGCATCTGTGGCAATACATAACAATTGACAAGCATGCAGAAAAGTTAGCCTAACATTATTTACAGTCACTATCACAATGGATCTTTTGCCAGTATTCTGTGATCATATAAAAAGCTTATGACTTCCAAAGAGGCCAGTACAGTAACTTATTAGTGAGAAATCCTAGACAACTCTACCAATCTCTGGTAGATCCCGATCAGGCAGGTACCTAAACTTGTTAGCTTATGCCAAATTGTAACAATGGTGTCTCCCACAAAAGGTAACTTTTGGCTTCATGCGCCATCATACATCGCCCATAAACAACATCATATGTTACTCCAGTTATCCTTTAGCCTACTTGGACAATACAGACAAGCACTAGCACTGGGATAAGGACCACACAGGAAGGGAAATGCTAGTCACCAGAAAGTTGCAGAATTGTGAGATCTGGTCAAGAAAATTTTGAAGGATTGATTAGAGGTATGATGGGGCTGTTGCATTCACTGCCCTGTGGGCTAGCAGCACACTCTAAGGGGGCTGTGCCAGTGAGCCAGGGAAATGAAATGAGGATGAGTGTGACATGAGCAAATGAGGAACACAATGAATGCCTACTTTGAATCTGAATACCTGTATATTGCGTCTTTAGAGCTTTAACAAACTGGAGGAAATTTTCTTTTTTTTCTTTTCTCAATAGCAAGTCAGCATACACATGCACGCACCTACACACGAACACACACACACACACACACACACACACCATAACCATGATCTATAACGTGAAAAAAAATGTTTGGTTTCAGTTTCTGTTTAAAGATGTTCTTTGGCCTAAAATGTACATCAGCAACATGGTATAACTCAGATGGGATTCACCTGTGAACATGAGAGGTTGGATGCATCTCTTAATCAGCCTCAGGTGTCTCATTATTGTTCTTCGCATAAGTGTGTGTACTCAGGCATTCCACAAAACCAGACTAAATGACCTTTGCATTGCGGTAGGGCTGTTTAGCAGACAGCCATCACTGTCAAGATGTGTTGTTAACAGACTGTGAGATGCAGCGGGAACAAACTGGTCAATGCAGGTGAACACCGCCAGAGGATCACCGTTTTATCGTACCGCCTTTCCTCACTCGAACACTGACCTGCAAACGGGAGGAGGTACAGCTGTTAGCCCAGAGTAGCCAAGGGGCAACATTCCTAATCTCAAAGCTCTCTTTCTGAAATAATGAATACATTTCCCTTATCTCAGAGTCATGAGATGAGTTATCCCCCCAGACATGCACGCACACATGCACACTGAGATGGAGGTGTTTTAATTAACTGCGCAAACAATACCATAGGTGGATTATCAGGCTTGGGAGGCCATAGGTAATGTTTGCACTGGTTTGTAATGATTAGGACTCAGTGAGCACAGGGATGGAGAGGGATAGAGGAGATGGAGGAGAGGCACTGCTGCAGGGTTGCCTTTCTTTCTGAGACGGCCGGTATCCGATCTCTCCTGGGTGATCTCTGAGCTCATGAGTATATTATAATTAAGTGATGTGGGACTCAAAGCCATGTTATGTCATGAATATCAGCATAGCTAGGAAATGCTGTTAGGCCCAATGCAAAGTAAAGTGCAGGCACCCCTTAGCCATGCCGATATTCATGATGTAACATGAGTTTGAGTCCTATATCGTTTTTACAGAAATGTATTCATCCAGAGATATCCCTATGGCATTACAATACTATGTGAAATAGAAACTTTAACGGACTATACATTGTATCCTTCTGCATACTAAATATATTTAGTCACTAAGCAACTGGAGTTCAATATACAGTTGTTTCAAAGTTAATGGCTGTTTTCTCAAAAGCATAACAGTAAGTGAAATGGCATCCAACCCACTTTGAAGATCTGGACAGTGAATGGGATGTTAAAATGTTTTTTTTATTTTTTATTATCACAGTTGACAGCTTACTATATTTAGATAACTAGGATGTTTGTGTTAGTGGAAGATGCAATGATATTGAAATGATGTGTGTACACTCCATAAAAAAATCATCACCAGGTTTAATACCCATTGAAATGCTATAAATTACCAGCACTTCAAGAGAGCTCTCTGACCACTCAGTGCCCATTCATGTGTGAGTATGACACCTTGTTGCCAACGACAACCACATGCAGCAGTGTAGCCAGGGATTGGAGAAAATACACCCGACTAAGATCACCTCCCTCATGAAAATATCTTAAAACAGCAATCAAAATTGTACAGGCATTGATTACTCTGCGGATAGCACAGAAGTATAAATCATTAAAGAAACAAGCTATCGTCATTACATGCAAACATGCTTGTATTTCAAATTTGTATTCGTGTATGTCAAATACATAATGTGTCTTAGGTCAGGGTAAACTGGACTTTGTGTTCTTGGCTATGAATAACTGTACAAAATGAGTATTTTACCTCATCAGACCTGTGTTTTGTAGTTGTTCCAATGACATTTGGTATGCACTTTGTACGTCGCTTTGGATAAAAACATCTGCCAAATAAATGTAATGTAATGTATCTCATTTACACGTGTTTGAAATATATGGCAATCCATGAACATGACTCTCCCATGAAACCCTGCCAAACGCCCCCATCCCCAACCCTGTTTTCTGTCTGCTGCCTGTCCTGAGGCTTGCTTGCCTATCACGAGCCAGGGGAATAATAAAGTTTGCTCGGATGTATTGATTTCACTGTTTTATAAAACGGCATTATCATTTCCTTTTGACAAGGGAACAGTTATTTTGTCTGTGAATGTGTTCGGTGAATGCACCATTTCGTATTTTACCTGATACTGTTGCTTATCTATGAGAAAGGTAATTGAAAATGATTTAAATTGTCAAACAAGGTAATTCAGTTTTTTCTAAACCCACTTTTTCTCCATTTCTAGATCGTTTTTTTTTTCTGCTGAGCCTTTCTTTTCCTTTTTTTCAGATGATGGTCTATTATGGAATGATTTTGTGCATTGATAAATGTCAGCCTATGACAAGAAAAATAAATTCCCACTTCAAGAGAATCCAATTCTAAATAAATAAATTCATAGAAACCAAATCCTGTTAAGTCTATTGATGGCAAACCAGCCGAAAGGAATTACGCATGTAAAGAGCAGTGATTTGAACTCCTGAAGTGATTGATGTGACAGCGCACGGCTCAGCGCTGCTTTTGTGCGTGCAGATCCTAGCGTACAGTAGAAAGCGTAGTATCTGCGGAATCCGCGCGTTGTGCGGTACTTCCTCGGGCCTGGAGGTGTTTGCTTTGGCTTTCTCCAAGGCACATATCGGTCACTGGTGCGAGTCCGCGCCCCGTGCTGAAGCCCAGTCGAGCCTGTCGCTTGTTCCGGTGTATTCCATGCTCAGTTCGTGATAGAAAGTGCCAAAAAAAGAGAGAGAAGCATAAGAGGATTACCATTCCGTGCCTGGAGTTAGTCCTTCAGTCAGTTGACGTCTTTGTGTTGGTTAATCGGGTCAGGATAGCATTCATTTTGTGATTTGTACAACAATTCCAGTCTCACAGAGGAAGCTTGCAATTTGACACATTTTTTTAATTCCATTGAAACTCCTTACAATAATCACATTTCTCAAGTAAAGGGGGTCATAGTGTCAATCCTGGCTTTTCCCAGAATTCCTCACTAGAGCTATTGTGCCTATTTTCCATGACTGACAATCAAGCTCATTGCTAACTTCTCTTTTATTGCTTTGACAGCACAGGCTGAACTGTCTGAAAGCAACTTAGTTGCTTGGCTCCAGTTTCCTCCCACATGGTAGGCATGAGACTGCGGATGACACCGCCATCTCGCTGCAACTTCCTGTTGTGAGTCATGACGTTGCACTGGTCCGTGACCTTGCTCGTCGCTCTCCTCTTCTTCTTGTCATTTGCCCACATTCCCTTGCTTTCTCACCAGTTTGTTTTGACATCTTAAGCTTCCTGTTTCCTGGAATGCTCCCGTGACTGCACATGTTATTCACAACACCAGGCTGTTATTTAACCATTTTCCTGGCCAGAGCCTGAAGCTTCATCGTATTTTAAAGAGAGGTGAACAATGTGGACACCTGCAAAGAGCATTCCCGAAGGTGGCATGACAGTGATATTTAAAAAAGAAAATAAACTACAACTTAAAATGGAGGTTCCCAGTGCAAGTCTTGGGGCCTCCTCTGGATGCTAGTTTTAGTTCCAACCTTAAGTACAACCTCTGACATATACAGCTGTTAATAGCTATTAATTAGGCACTTTAATTGTCTAGCAATGGACAATTTACCACCGTAATGCTATATTATGTTAGAAATAGACATCCATGTTAGGAAGAATGGATATTCCATCTTCCTTTAGTGCCTTTTAATCAGATCGGTTCTAAGACAGTGAACGCTTTCATTTTCAATAATGTGCTGTGGGATATGATTTCTTTTGAAAGCAGTTACATTTTTAATCATTTTTCCTAATTGATGAAATCATCAAAGTCCTAAATTCTGAAAGTGTAGACACCTGGCCATTGATACTAAATTATTTGTGGAAAATGAAGAATTCAAATGCATTGCAAATGGTAATAACCCCGCATTGTGTTTCAGCATACAATTAAGGAATGCAAATTATAGCAACAAATCCAAAAGCTTGCCAAAGTTGCTAGTCCAGATACAGCATGCTAGGAGGTCATAATCTAGCATGGAAAGTTTAATAATTGAGCTTGGGAGGCAAAGGGGTTTCTTTGCATATTGTACTTATTAACACTCTTAGACAGCTGCCTGCCAATTTAATGCTTTCAAATGTATAGAAATATAATAGAATCTCAGAAATAGAAACCCTTCGTTTCATATGTCTGGAAGGTGTTATATCCAGTTAACTTAAACTGGTTCTACCACCATTCATTAATGGATGTGCCCTCCATGGATTGAGTAACACATTAAAACACAGGTACATGAGAAGACCCTTTCATTATGCCACTCCACGGAAGCCATTCTCTTGCATCTGATCCTCACTTGGACCGCCTGGCCTCAAACTGCCAGCCAGCAGACTGCCGTAACACCGATTTGCCGAATGCCGACGGGCTGACAGCTGTGCCGACAACAAGCCGTTCGTGAGCAAAGTTCAGATAGGCTGTAAATAGCAAAATCTGTGTTTGTTAAATGTTTGCAGTATAAGCAGAAAGCAAGGTCTGTCTCTCCTATGAAGCCCTTACGCTTGCAAAGTGTACCCCATGCTTCCCAGTGCTCCTATGGAAGATTAAGCAGGTGTCATTGAATTTCATTATTTAGAGCTGCTGGATCACTGTTTTGGTTGAGGCACCACACTGGTGCATGGATGAGCTTCACAGCCTCAGATCAAATCTGGACCATGCCAGTGCCAGCTGTGGCTGGTAGCTTCACAGGGCAATGCACAATTGGTAATTTCATCACCCAGGGTATGGGAGGTTCATTAGTGGCCCATATTTCATCACTCTTTAATGGCCCCCAGTGGTCAAGCAGGGTGCACATAGACTCCATGGCAAAGTCACATATGACAGGTCTTCCTCCGACTCTACGTTAAGCTAACTTAGCTGGAGACTGTAGTGTGAAAAGTAGTAGAGGAGAACCACGGATGCTTATACTCTCCCTAGTTGGCTGTGGGGCTTATGAATTAATGTGGTTGCAGATAACTGGGCATTCCAAATTTGATATATACACTGTTTCCTACCCTTTTTAGTCAAAGGATATTATTACATTAGGAAATTCCATTGACTAGTGAGTGGACTTGAAACAATGCACACTTAACTGATGTTTCCAGGTTGAGGAAAAAAAACTAAAATAAAAAAGTAGCAACAGCAGAATTTAAGTAGTATTGTGAAGTCTTCACTGCCAACAACCCTTTATTTCCTAATGGTACCTTTTCTTTTTGAAGCTGCCAGTCCCCCTAAAGGGAAAATCACTGAGTTGAAAATGGCAACAGGTGCCTACAATTAGCAGGTGAACCTTGCCTCCTGTCTGTGCGAAAACGTTACTCCTGTCAGGCACTGACACCCTTGTTTCGTGTGGTAAAATTGACAGGCTTTTTTGTAAAAATTAAATCCAGCAAGAAATTCTCGGAACAGCGGGACACGTCTGGAGGAATGAGCAAGGTCACTTATTTCAGCGCTTCACTTGGACGTCGTCTCCTCACAAGGTGGGCAGTGCTGCAGCTGTCTGCTGCTTAAATGCACACGATAATTAACTTGTGCCATCCCTGACACCTCTGCCTTGTCTGTTGCCATGGGAATTTGATGGGAATACAGTTATGACAGTGTCATCTGCCGTAGAAAGCTTCTCATTTGGAAAAGCTCTATCTCTCACTCGCTCCTTCTCTTTGTTTTTGTATTTAAATTCAGTGTAACAAATTGTTTACTGTACAGTGCAACAATAAATATTTCAAAATACATTTTTGGTGGAACAGAAAATAACTCATGCCATGTTTCTCATTTCTTTTTTATTTCAAGGTTCTCTGTTAGCCTACGATATTGTACTCTTTCGCCAAAAAGAACACTTGTGACTAGCAGTTTTATCTGTAGCAATTAACAACAAATATGTTGCTCCAAAAGAATATACTATATATGCATATATTATACATTTCCAGGCGTTTTCCAAACGAAGTGTCAATATAAACTTTTATTATGAATTTGCACTCAGCGAACCAATCGCCATGATGCTGCAGACACCCTCTATTTGCTGTGTGGCATATCTCTTATCAGTTATTGGAGATATTTGTATGCAAGCTGACACTGGTTGTGTTCCTTTATGTGTGCATGTGCATCCATGTGTCCATTTAAATATTAAGTAGCATAGTGGTCATGTAATGAAAATGTCTCCTCTAAAGAACAGACCTGATCAGAAACGGGTGCCTGTGTGGGTATGAAGACCTGATCAGAAACAGAGCACTGAGCGGAAATGGACTAGCCAGAAACATTTTATTTGAGCCCCAACCCCACCTCAATTTCTGATCAGGACTGATTTTGATTTTCTTGGAGGAGATGCATGCCCCTTGCACAACAAAAATATTTTACCATATATAGAAATTCAGTAAGATTGCTTTCCTGGTTTTCCAATTTTTTATACAATGGAAGTTTGTTCGGATAATAGCATTTAACTACACACCCGTGAGGCCAAGATATTACACTGATTTGCAACACTGACAGAATGCATTATTAAGCGAAAATGACAACGTGTTGGCCCGTGTTGAAAATTAAAATTAAAGAGTGGAGGCGTAGATTCTCAGCGATGGCCCGAAACACTGCCTCTGCTCTAAATGTATTCGCACAATAGAACTTCTGGTTTTGGCATGCGGAACAATGGGCTCATGAGACACGCATCCTGCGAGGCTGGCCAGGGATAAGGCCGAAGTCCTTTCCTTCTGGCCTCAGCTTCAGTCAGCCCGCACTTATCTGGCCGAGCAGAGGCCAGTAAAAATGACAGCCCGCCCCCTCCCCCGCCTTCCCCGCGCCTCCTTCAGCGTCCATAAAGGACAACGTGATTGACACGTTTGGAATTAGCCACAATTTCGATTCCAGCTCGTTGGCGTGGGGAATACATTTTACAGAGCTCCTACTGAACAGGAAAAAAAAAAAAAAAAGCTCTGTTTAAGCTTTTATTTTCCTTCCTGTCCATTCACATCTGACAAGCATCATGAAAAATGCTTTATAGTCATCATCAAAATTCAATGGGAAAAAAAGCTTTACTTAACGAAACAGGTAATAATGCCACATGGGTCCAGACAGCTGAGGGGGAAAAAAAACAATCTTTTCAGTGTCTCGGAAAAACATAGAAGTTTCGTATCATACCCTGTTAACCTTGCAAGCCCTGTGTAAGAAAGGTCCATAAAAAAGAGTTTGTTGATTTAAATCCGGGTTTGATCTCTCTCTCTCTCTCTCTCTCTCCCTCCATTTGGGGGGGGGGGGGGGGGGGTGTTGCCTCATACAGGATACAATACATAGTCTGAGTTGAATTAACACTGATGACTTTACTGTTTATTCACTCAGTATTACTAAAGCAGTCTTTTCTCTATGCTCCCCATGCATTTGTACTGTGATGAAGTGACACACTGGTGGAGCTCTCCATCATGTGGATCCAGGCCCAGGCACACTGCAGAACCATTGATCCCCTCATCTCCTTCATTTATCGACTAGCCCAGCTCCTGCTGCATGTTCTGCGGGGCCATCTCAAGCTCCCTCTTCTTGTTACAGCAGCCACTTTAGAGAACTAGAGTAACATAAAGTATTTCCTTGCTACTGACCATGTGGCCTAGGGAGGATACCACTGGGACTGAATGCAGGTGGTTTAACTGACCTGTCCTGAATTATGTCCTGTCATATCCTTTTTTATTCTCATACCATTATCTCAGATTCCTTTTCTTTCTCTCTCCAGCATGAATTAAATAATAATAATAATAATAATAATAATAATAATAATAATAATAAATATGTTTTCATGGAGTTTTTTATTTAATAAATCATTGTTTTTACCTCACTTCACCTCTCCACACTTGCAGCTTGCATTCACTATACTGATATATATTTGTAATTCAATTTCTGTGCTTTTTCTGTAAAGGTCTCTATGGTTTCTTTCATGTTTCACTGTTTTAATTTCTTCCTTTAGTTATTGACAGCTGCTGAAACATTAAGCAGTGAATCTGCGTAAAATGATCTTTTCATGAGTATGTAATCTGTCACACACACACACATACACACACACACACAGTTATGAATAGCATACTAAAAGTGAATTAAATCTTCAGAGGAAAAAAATCAATTAAGAAAATTGATTGAATTCTATCAGTCATGTTTCATGGGCATAAAGTGATTGTAGAAAGGAATGAATGTCCTTGTATTCTATTGGACAATTTTGACAGGATATTGATGAGGTGTTACTATTACTAATAAAATCTAAATTACATGTCTTTCTTTCTTTTTGGCTTTGGAGATGAAAGAAGATTTGTTCTCAGGAATGACTGGGACAAAGTGCCATATACAGGAAATTCTGGCAGATTTATAGTAATTAGGGAGTGCAGTTTAATCTCCATGCACCATTTCCCCTGGTGTTCTCTAATTAGACAGGGCCAATGTTTCTTTCATTGTCCTGCTGAAAATACATGTAGCTCGCTTGTTTTCCTATGTGCTGAAAATTAGCTTGGACCAGCCTAAGTGGGCAGATATGACATGAAAGACTCGCATCCAGTCACAGAGCAAAATTGTACCCAAACCATCTGTTCCCTGATGTTCCATTGCTGCCAAAACGAAAACAAGTCCCCCGAGTAAGCTTTGCAAGGAATGAACGTAATTTACAATTAAACAAAAAAAAAACACAAGTATAAATATCTTGAACAGCAGTGCCAATGATCCTCTCCCCAATTTGACAAACGTTTCACGTCTACATTTTTTTAAAAATGACAAGCAAGATATGCAGTGTTTCATTTTCTTGTAAGTAGGACCACCAGTTTCTCTCCACCATGTGACCCTCAGGGATTTAAACTTGTATTTCAATGGTTATCCTCCAGTGGTCCCCTAGGGCACTCCAGTACATATGAGATACTAATTGTACAACTCAGTTTTTAATTGAGCCAATTATGAAAACAATTAGTTGATCTAATATGGGGACGGTCAGGATGGAAAGTCAACATGGATGGAAGTTCAAATGCTATGAAAAGCATAACTTTGAGCCGGTGGCCCTCACTCTTAGTCATGGAGGGCTGTGGGGTCCGCTGGCTTTCGTTGTTCCTCATAAATTGAGTAGCACAGCAACTGATCAATTAAACCAATTGATTACACAGTTAACTCAGGTCACCTGGTTTCTTGGGTCTGAATCGGTCACTGGTCTTAAGGAAAAAACAGAAACCAGCAGACTCTGAGGCCCTCTGGGACCAGGATTGAGTGTCACTGCAGTAAAATAGATAAATGCATCCATACACAGCAGGTGTGTCAAATCCAAAAAGTATGAGTGCAGGTGCAGGTTTTTCCTTTAGCCTAGAACTAAGACACCTGATTCTACTTAAAGCTTGATTGAAGACCATTATTAGTTAAGGGTGCCGTCTGTGAGTTTGTTGTCAAAAACTTTTATTCATATTTGGTGAAAATTCAGGAGTGTGAGGGGTAGGCCCATATAAATTGTTTGAGTTGAATTAACACTGATAACTACTGTATATTCATTCAATATTACTAAAGCTAATTTGTTTATATGCTCCCCATGCATTTGTTTGCTTTGCAATGTGCTGTGATGAAGTGACTCACTGGTGGAGCTAGTATAGTGAGGGCTGTTCTACTGAGGAATGGTATTAAATTAGATGGGATTTCATGCTAACTTCTGCGGTTAATTAATTGAACCGACAATTAAATTTAACTGTAGCCGTGCCATCTGTCATTGAATCGTAAATCCGAGCATTGTTATCGTAAATCTCAGTTTGTCGTTGCAATTCAGTTTGTCCTCGCAAATAAACACCACATGTTGCAAAATATGTAAAACGATATGTAAATGAATACGCAGTCATATTTTTGTATCAGGGAAATTCTCTTCAAATTTGTGGCTACAATGCTCAAGTTTGTGGTTACAGTGTGATACAGAAATGTACAATTACGGTTCTCAAATTTGTGATTGTGAATTCACCACATGCACACAGAATACATGGGTATATTATAGATGCACAGTTTAAAATTGTGGTAATGAGTCTGATTACACTAAGGAATACTGGATGATTGCTGTGTCTGTCGATGACTGATGTAGATGGTTAAGAGCAGAAAGTATGGGAGGCTATAGTGATGTGATCGGCCTATATACCCGTTATGTACAGTGCAAACATCTGAAGGTCAAGTGGTGCTGAAGCCTAATGCTGATCAGAGTTTTTGCCAACACGTACACATAAACTTAGAGAGGAGCAGTTTGCTACAGTGAGCTAGCTACACATGGCTACACATATTTCTGACACTGATTGAATGACACAGCGATGGTAAAGTATGGCAGACATGATTGGTCAGTGCTGACTACCTGTATAGCAGAATTCATCACCTGGATTGTTACATGCTTCTCCACTGTAAAACCCCATGTGCATCGCCCTACAGAGCAGGTGTACACAATGAGGGCCAATCTGTTTCAGCATTTCAAGCCAACTTCTGCTTTTAATAATTTCATTGCCCCAATCATTTATTTGATATGACATTATGATACAAGCTACAGCAGCAGACTCAGCATCTATCTTTGGTGAAACTTTTTCTGTGGTTCGATATGAGGGTGAAATAGCTTTTTTAATAAAATGTTTTTATTGTTAGACAGATCTAAATGCTGTGCCCAAACAGTACTAATACTAACCCTGTTGTTAATCCTGACTGCAATAACAAGTGTAACCATGATATAATAATTGCCAAACGTGAATGAACTGGGATTCAGTAAACGCATGTTAAGAATTTGGCTTTCGACCCACAGGTTACAGGTTTGAAACCCAGGCAAGGTGCTGCTGTAAGTACAGAACCTTGGAGAAACCTTGGAGGTGCCACAGAATCCAGATATAATTTTTTTTTCAAACAAGTGAGCAATGCACATCTGCTAATCAAATGAGCAATCAGGGTAATGGTCTCAAAGAGCGATTTTGTTTGTTTGATCGCTGCTGACACACAATCAACACAGGGCCATAAGCGTCTCGACATGATGCATGAACACAGGAAGCCTCTATGCGAGTGAGCCGTACAGCATGCATCATCATTACAAGTGGGAAAGAAACGATTCGGCCAAACAAAATTACTGGCAGAGGTGAGACGCGCGGTGCGAGAGTGTGATGGATTTCGGAGTTGCTGACACCAAATTAACAAAAAAAAAAAAACGGCGCTACAATAGAGCAGATGCTGGGCTTAACGAGTAACGACTAATTTCAAACTCGGGGGGAGACGGGAAAAAAAGGCGGGAGACAAAAACAAAACAAAGGAGTGAAAAAATCCATGGGGGTAGGCAGGGAGTTTCGGGGGGGCGGGGGGGGGTGGGGGGGGAGCTGAGGTTGGGGTGAGCAGGCGTGCAAGGCTGCAGGGTGTGCGCTCATGGCTCGCTCCCGTTTCAAGGTGAGCCGCCTCCTGGGCCATTGCATGGTGGGATAATGAGTCTACAGATGGCTTAACGTCTGAAAGACTCATAACTCTCTGTACATATCGCTTTTCCACTCTCAGGTAATCTGTGGCAATATTTACGGAATCCTCCTCCACTCCCGAAGGGTCTCCAGTTTGTGGAGTCTATGACTGGAGAGTGAATTGTCTTCCTCCGATACGATTGGTTGATTGCTGGCTGTGGGCACGGCCATAACTCCCACTGAGGCACCAAGATGATGAACTGGGTAGATTTTTGCTGAATGTTTGCCTGATACATCAATTGCATGCTGACCAAATGCATTACAAGACAAGAATATACAGTACCAAGGAAACCAAGTACCACAAAGACACTGTCACAAAAACAGCTCATTACTAGAGTCCATCAATTCATTTTCACATCTTAGAATATTGACTGTTGCATGGAAACTGAAGCAGCAGGAATATGACATCACTCTTCTCCAAGAAAGTCAATGGAAACACATTCAGCTCATGGAAGAACAGAATGCTGTCTCAGAAGCAGTTCCTGGAATATTCATATTATCTCATGAATGCTGGATTTGGTACTGCCGTGACATAGAGTACACACAACGTCACTCCATTTATCAGCCATTCAAGTTCTGTTGCCAGAGGTGTCTTCGTTATGCATGATAAGTGTATGGAGAATGGGAACATCCCTACATCTCAAACAGTGTCTTACAGCACTAAAACATCATGAGCACAGATCCATCCAGTCATTTGTCATGTCCAGATACTTCAGTAATGGCCGTGCTTATTCTGTTCTTCTCCTCGAAGGAAAAGTCATGTCCTGTGCAGTAGTAGATTTAACTGAAACCAAAACTTTTAAAAGGCTGAAACTTAAAGGAAGCCAAGAAAGTACTACTTCCTACTGTCTGCATTGTTCATTTGAATTCCACATATTTTAATGCATTCATAAAATAAAATATGCCTTTACTTTTATTTGACTTATATCAATATGACTGCCAAAGATAAACTGTAGCCACATGTGCATTGTACTAAATGCCCTTACACTGTGTGCTGATAATGAACATTGTAGATGTGTCCCATGGTCAAATATTCAATCTTCCTGGTGTGTGCATGGTAAATTATGCCATCATTCTAAATAGAGACTTATCAGACTTTCTGAATGCATCTTCAAGTCGGTGCTTCCAAATATATTTTCTTTCGCCAGTCTGGTTCTGTTGCGTTCCCACAGTGACCATAGCAAATGGAATTAGAATAGAATATGGAATATACTGATCCCCAGCGGGTGACATTTTACTTGCAACCAGCAGCACACATAAAACACCTTTGAAATATGTGCTTAAAAATACAAATAACATGCATAACACCGAGATTTGCTCTGCTCAGTAGGTAAAACAAAGTATATATCAGCCCTACGAGCCTTGTAAAGAAAGAGCTGCATACGAGGTACATAAAAATCATCTGGCCTGTGGCTATAACTGCAACAAAAAATGCTTCTCTGAGCCATTATCTCCGCAACATTTATCAAGGGTCTTTAAAATGACCCAACTTGCTCTCGTAGGTCAGAGCCCAGAAAACAATCAAATTAAAAAGAGTTCACCCAACGTGGAAATGATCAGAGCAAAAGGAGTTTTGAAATGTAACGATTGTCGGCTCCGCAGTTCATAAGGTGCTGAGCCTGAGAGTCCCCGTTCCCACAGAATACATGCTCTGGTGTAACCCGGCAACAGAGGTTTATTTTTGTGTCGCCGCTGATTTATATGTGCTGAGCATTAGGTGACGGCCGTTTGACCCCTCATTTACACAACATAGCGCGATGGAAGCCAGCCATGCTGTCTTAATACAGCTGGTCCCCCTTCCGGTATTCCTGTATGGAAGCATTGCTTAATGAATGCCTGAGCATCGTGATGAAAAATCGTAGAATTCATTTATGGTTACTGAAAAAGGCGCCGTATTGCAGCCGAGAGTCCGCCGTTGACAGGTTGTGAGCGTCTCTCGTGGGTGTCCCTGGAGACAGAACAGGAAACAGGAAGTGGTCAGGGACAAATGATGGACAGACTTATTGTTCTGATGTGTTTGTTCATGCTATTGCATGTGGCTGTGCATGGTTTGCCTCGTGAGGGCGCCAGAGAGAGGGGGAGTCCTACGGCAGGCTGGCGTCTTTGAGAACACTTCCCCTATCCTACTCTTGGTGGCTTGCGCCATGACACACAATGGTGTCAGGTGGATTGGCACTTGTGACACTCAGACGTCAGGGTTTGTACTGTAGCACCACTTCAGGAGGACCTTGGTATTTGGAATAGGGCCATTGCGTTTCCACTGTCCCCCAGGAGATTGATGCCCATCCTTATGCTGTCGATGAAGGTTTGGCAGAGGAGGCGATGTTGAGGCATGCAGATTACATGCCCCAGCTAGCACAGGTGTCTGTGGGCTAAGACCACTTCAGTACAACACGTGACACCTTGTCCTCCCATGACATAGATGCATTGGAGGCTTCTGATATGAACACCTTGAGGGTTTTCCTGTTCCACCTGTGTAGCGTTCAGCCTTTAGGACCACAAAGGAGCCTGGAAATCCACACAGCTCCGTAACCTTCTGCTGCAGCAGAGCTTGGTAAATTCCTTTTCTGGAACACCCTTTGGCAGCCCAATGCTAACACGCAGACACACACACTCACACGCATAATAAAGTTTAGAGAAAAGAACAGAAGATCAATAGAATGGACACTCCATTCGATATCTGTGCTGACAAAGAAAAACAATCGCAACCGATATAAACCAAAGGTGTTAAATCTAAATCCTTAAATCCTCAGTAGATCTTATTTTTATTAATGAGGGCGCATATAACGATCACTTAGGATGTTAATACTCATTGATTTATGCTGGCTGTGCCTTCCAACCTGGGGGTTTGATGATATATTACCTTTATTAATCACCAGGATCTATTGTTGGGTGGGATTCTGTCAGCCTAAAACAGGTTGAGGCAATGTATGATAAAGGTATAAAATGCCTTGAGCAAAAACATGAAGGGCCTCTATTATTATTATTATTATTATTATTATTATTATTATCATCACCACCTCCACCACCATGATAATAAACATTATTATTATTATTATGATTATTACTTCTGAATTTGTTTTTAAAAGTAAACAAATATACTTGAATAGAAAGTGCATTCATCTATCAGTTACAGCATTTTTGTTCACTTTTGTCACTGGCTGTTACTTTCTGTGTCACAGAAAACTGATTTGGACATATTTATGACTATTGTATGCTAATTTAATCACGGTTAAATGAATTCTCAAAACACAGAGGGGAAAAAGAGAGAGACTGCCACTATCCACTGGAAGATCTCTCTGATAATCAGAGTTGATTTGTTTGTGGAATATGCGCTTCCATAATGCATGATTTCCATGTCAAACAGTTTTCTCTGCACGCCTTGTTCATTCCATCTTGCTATCGGTGTCGGCACCAACATTCGTCTGATCCTGGCATGCTAATTCACACCATGCTCCAAGTGGCACAAAAAAATACAATTTCGTTTGCGAAACGTTTTCGCAGGGGTCGTCCACGAGTCATCACTGGGATCACAGCTTGGCGACATCATAAAAAAACGAGTGATGTCTGTAAAAGACCTATGATTAAATGGTTCAGATGTTCACATCTGGGATCTGCTTTTTTCACAATGGTTTAACTTAAGAAAATGATGCCAAGTTAAACAGCAATGACAAATGACAAAGCTTCTATGTCTACCTGAAAAAAGTTTGTTTATTTACTGTATGTTAAACTAAAGATCGTTGGATTTATTTGTTCTTCCTGTTTATTAGATGAGCTTCATCAAAATACATATTTGCCTTGCTGTTTTCCAGTTCCAGATGGCTAAATGCCTAGGAAATTAGAATGGAGATACACATATATGTGTTTCTATGACAGTGTTCTCACTTTTATCTTGACTTGCCATAACCTTGCTGACTTAGTAAGTATACTTACTGTGTGAACTGGACTTGAGGTTCATGGCTATGGATGGAAATTGTACCTTATCGCACCTGTGTTCTGTAAGTTCTATGTGTGTGCAGCATTTGAGTCCAAGACAACTTTCCCCACGGGGACAATAAAGTGTATTGTATTGTATTGTATTGTACTTGTGCCAGTGACCTTCGTTATTTTCTTTGGATAAAAGTATCTGCCAAATAAAATGTAATGTAATGTGTTTGAATGCTTCAAAAATTCATCCTTTCTTGTGCCCTCAGTCCCTTCTAGCCTGGGAGGAGGTAACTAGCTGCTTGCACAGGGAATGCTCGAATTGCTATAAAAATGCTCACATTTTTTTATAAAAAGAAAAGAACGAGGGAAATTTGATGCCTTATCATTCACTTCCTCCAGCAACAGGGATGGTTTGTCTTTATAAATACTTTGGGCTAAATTACTGCAGGTCCCACAACTGCTTTGATCTGGACAAGTAATCAAAAGGAGAGTGGAAATGTTAGCACATTTTCTGTACATAACTAAAGTAACTGCATAACTGCAATAAGGATTTTATTTTTTATTTTTTACACTGAACTGAGTGGCAATTGTAAAGAACTACAATTAAAGGTCTGATAACTTAAAAATATATTGTAAAGACAAAGACAGTGACATGAGCAAAGATGCCTGAATCTTTAGGAAAGCATTAATATGTTATTATTTTCCATCTCCTCTCCTGCTTCCCTTGTTTTGTTCTGAAGTGTTCAGAGAAAACCAAGAAATGGAAGTAAGATTAAGGAAGAAACATTTTTTAAAGAATTCAAACAGTGCCTATAATTTTGTTTTGGCCTGTGTTAAAAAGGATGTATTTTATGGAGTGTTCCATTCTCTGAAGTACTGGCTGCTATCCCAGTGAGCAAAAGCCAGAATCTAGACATCACGAGGGGTGGAAATGTATTTTGAGAGATGTTTTGACATGAACGGACTAGGTTAGCTCCTGTTTACCTCAGGTTTTACCCGCGCATAGCCTGGCTATGTCCTAGTTGACTAGAAAACTTTCACTTTTTAACCAAATGCAGCCGGGTTTTCACCTCAACATGTATCATATATATGTACCATCTAGACATTCAGGTGAAAGCCCAGCTGTGATTGGTTGAATTCTCTTTATCACAACATCTAGTGATGAAGAGGGAAGAATTCACAAAGTGCATCATTTGCTTATGTGTCCACGCCCTGCCACACGCACACACACAAACACATGCACACAGATAAGCACACAAATGCACACACACACAAACAATCGTAGCAAACCCCCATCCACCCTGCTTCACTCAGGTTCATCAGTCCGTTCATTATTTGTGCTTGTCCAATAAAGTTTAACACACATTTTTACCCAAATTAAAATTCTCTTGTAACCGGGCCAGATTTGAGTAAGAGCGAACTAGCTGCCTATCGTTTAAAGCAACTAGTATCACCAGCAGAGGCCGGAGATATTGAAGAATCCCGTCCATTGTGTGCTCCTCGTTGGCCTCAGTAAAAACGCTGGGGCTGACGCACAGTGACATGTCTGTGCCTCCACTCGTGGGCCGCGGTCTCCTGTTCCTGGTGTAAGTGTGCTCCCTAGTGTTGCCTTTGTCTGGACCATCCGTCAAAGAACACCCATATTCACACACTTTCACACATATGCACAAATATGTATAGACATTCAGACGTACGTATACACGCATTCACACATACAGCCACATTTACACATTCAAAGATATTGTGTACATACACATTCACACATATACCCACATTCACACACACATACACCTACATTCACTCATACACATACACCCACACACACATACACCCACATTCACACATATCACATACACAAACATTCACACATACGCGTACACGACCCACCCATGCACGCACACACACTTACAACAGCTAGCAGTGGTACATGAGCATATCCTTCTCTGTTATGTATGGGTTGATAATAATGTTCAACACTTTTATTCTGGCAGCTTTAAGATGTCATGTGAAAATATTCTTTTTAGGTTTGCTACAGTTTACACAGATTCTAATGGGAGTCCTTCGTCCACTGGGAGTCTGGTTCCCCTAATGTTTAGTTCAGTGAACTCTACAGATCTTCATAACTTTTATGCATTGAGGAAAGGTCTCATCAGGCTTCATCCGGTCTAATTTAATTTTGACCTTTCCTTAATAAATTCACAGCTACATTGGAGAGCTCGAAGAGGGAAAAGGGGGATTTTGAAGAATTTATATTTGAAAGTGTGAAGGTTGTAATTGAAAGACTGCCTGGAGCAAAGCGGAAATATGATTGGATATTCAGTTTTACCCCGGTAACCCTCTGGAGAAGCGGCCACGCAGACATTTGAGGACAGCGTACGAGGACGAAGGTCTTCTCTCCCCCCAAGATCTTTCAAGATCACAGGGACACGGATCATATCTGGATCGGCAGAGAACATTGGGTCTCACTATCCCTCTGTTCTTCTTCCTTTCTTTCAACTGCTGATGCGGTTACACTTCCTGTGAAGTAAAACTATTTCAAGTGTTAAACAGAAGATGAGGTCCTTTTAAGCAGTTTACTTTCTGTCATTAGGAGATATTTTTGGGCTGTGATGCTGCTCTGACTTCTTGAAAATGAAGACGGGGTTTAAGTGAGGCACTATGTTCCTGATAATGTTCCCTCAGGTTCTACACAGACGGAATCTGAGGGGAAAGTGAGTGGGTAGGGATAGGGAGGGTGTTCCCATCAAACATAAAGGAGGTTAAATGTGATTAGCAATTAGAATTACCCAGATGCCTCTGCATTTTTGAAAATGATTTGTTTCCTGTGGCCCTGGGCTCAAGTAACCTGTGGCTCTTTGACCTTGGGAGCCCCACCAGGTGAGACCCCTGACCTGCCACGTGACCCCAAATACATTTGTCATCCACTCCTTCCCTGTCAATAGACAGATGTCCCTTACTTCCCCTGCACCCCCTCCCACTGTCCTGGGGCAGCTGTGCTTCTTGGTAAAAAAAAATTATCAAGGCACGGGTAATGAAATTGGGGGCACACCCAACCCCCCCACCCCAAGACTGCCAATCAAAGTGGGAAGAGTGCAGTTGTGACATTTATCATTTATAATGATTGATGTTGTGAGTTTTCTTTTTTTGCCAACACTGTCCTGGTCCACTTGTATAGCTTACATAAAGCATAGTGTTCATTTATACAGCTGGATATTTTCTGCATTTTTGTTGCTTTCTCGGGGGCACAATTGCTGTGCCTGCCTTACCTTACAACAGTGATACTCAAATCTGGCCCTTGAGGCCAAAAGGACTGCTGCATTTCATTCTTACCCTATAAGCAGGACTTATTTAAACCTTGAACACTGGGTGAGTTAAATATCTGGCCAATCAGTGACATTAGTTGTACTACTGGACTCTAGGAACAGATTTGAGTGTCCCTGCCCTAAAATAAAGATCAAAGATCTTTTGATCAAAGCCTTAAAAAATAAAAAATAAAAAAATGTAATGCTCAGTTTACAAAATAGGCTTGAGGACTCTTTTCTTAGTTTTTGTGTGTTTTATATGATGTTGTCAGCACCAGCAAGACCTATCTAAAACCAGATGTTACTTGAAAAGTGGGTTTATTCTGTGTAGCAAATGTATGAAAATGTGAATCAACCACACTGGCAATGCACCTACCTCCAGTAAGATGAAGCTTAAATCCACAAACATTGTTCTGACTTAATTGGCTGTTACTTTAGTACGTGGTTATTTTATAAACCTCCGGGGAATTAATGAACTTCAATTCCTGTTCTTAGCACTTGTGTGCATTGTCTTTGCATTGTCTCTTTCAGCAAAATTCCAGTAAATTGAGAAAAAAAAAAAAAAAAAACCATACAAATATTATCTCCGCATACAGTGACTTTGCTAATGCTTATATTTTGACACACATCTGAGGATCATCTGAAACTCCGAGTTCTCATTATCTTATTTGCAGAACAGTGCGATGCAAATAAACACGACAAAGGCATTCCTAACTTCCCGAGATTGGCAGCCCCTTAGGCGCAAAAGAGAGGGAAATATTGCACGCTGGACTGAAACAGGCAGCCTGATAATCATCTCCTGAGAAACGCTGACCCCAACAGCGATGCCACTCAGAAAATGCAAAAACAAAATAATAACTATGCATATGAAAACGGTAGTAATTACAGACGGAGATTCAGAGGCCAGCGCGGATTGACACTGGTGCGTTGGCACTTATTAAGTGTCTGTGTATGAAGTCCCTGGACACCATGGCGAGAACTCAGCAGCCATTAAAGTTTTATTATGTCCACTCCATTTTCTCAGCACTCTTTTAAAATTCAAAATGGAAGCGCCGATGATTGTTATAATGTGTTGTTACAATTACATTTTAGGAAAGGAATCCATCTCTGATTAAAAAAAGCGGTTTAAAATGGGTAAGGGGGGTTCGGTTGGGCGAGGAAGGATGAGGCTGAACGGTATATATTTTTTGTTCCAAAGACACATTTACACAGCCTTTTAGAATGTAATTTAACCCTGAGCTCCTCTCATTGCTGAGGCGTGATTCACTCTAAATGATGGTTTCTGCGATGCTGCAATGGGTAACATACATTACAGGCTATGCCTCAGATATAGCACACACAGATGTGCTGTATTATGAGGTGACATTACCTTGCATTTCATTGCATTAATGTAGCATGGGGCTTAATCCAGAGCGACTGACAATGCAAGAGACCGTACTGTATGTGAATCCACCTGTATTATGTAAGCAACATGGAATAGGTGGGAGGTAAATGAGCAGGAATGACAAGAAGATGACAGGAATGTAATTCAATAAGGTAACACTGTATAGAAGAAATAGAATAAAAATAGAAAGAACCAGATTGAAAGGACTCAGGAAGGATGATGGCCATGAACAAATAACCCTGTGCAATACAATGGGCTGGCAGTAACCTGAAGGTCACTGATTCGATTCCCAGGTTTGCCACTGCTGTTGTACCCTTGAGCAAGGTACTTGACCTGAAATGCTTCAGTATATATCCAGCTGTATAAATTGATGAAATGGAAATGCGATGTAAAATGTTGTGTAAGTTGCACTGGAAAATGTCTGTAATGTAATGTAATGTAATGCCACAGTCAGAAATGCATAACTCTGGAACAGCTCTGGAGCAATTAATGTATGTGAAAAATATGTGAAAGGTTGTGGGGGGGGGGTAGTGTTAAGAGCTGTAAAATGGAGGTAAAAATAGAGGTAAATAGAGGTTTCTTTGCTAGCATAAAACAGAAAGGAGCTTCCAGCTTCAATGTTGGTAACAACCAATAGAACAATGTGAAGGGTGTGGATTCTTTCTGGCTACTTCCTGGCCAATACCAACAGGAACAGAATCATTGTCTCTTTTTTTTTTAACCCATGGCAGATGTTAGCCTCACTTTTACCTTATGGTACTATGAATCTGACCAAGCTGATGCTATGAGGACCCTTTCTTCGCTAGAATAAAAAATAAATTTAAAAAGCAACAATTGTCAGTAACTTGTTATGAATCACAATTTGACCGATTCATTTTAACGCAGGAAATGAGAATATTTGCATGCGACGGACGAATAACGAGTCAGCTTACCCGGTAATTTGAGCGGGCGCAACCTGTCTCAATAAATATTAGGTGCTCAATTAGCGGAGGGAATTCGGGGGGGGGGGGGGGGGTGGGGAAAGGACGCGGGGGCGTTATAAATAACCCGCTCCGTGATGTCACGTTCTCCGCCGCGCGGCCGCGCGTCTGCCACGCTCCGGCTCCTGTCACCTCTCGTCTCCCGTCGCCGCGCCGGAAAGATCGAGACCTCCGAAGGGCCTCGTTTCAGACTGTTACAAATGTCTGTTTTAATTACGGCGTCTTCACTTCAGGAACTAAATGGGGACAGCAGCGTTGTCTCGCCTCTCCCTCTTCCTTGCCCAGGATTAAGAACATCGCGCAAGGGCTAAGGTCACGACTTATTGGTTAAACAGTGACAGCTCAGCTAAGCAATATTGAAATGTGATAGCTAAGAGGTGTGCGTGTATGTGCTCTCGTATGCATGCTCATGTGTGCATGCGTGTGCTCATGCATGCTCGGGTGCATGCTCGTGTGTGCATGCTTGTGTTCATACGCGCATGTGTGTGCATGCTTGTGTTCATACATGCGTGTGTGTGTGCTCGTGTGTGCATGCTTGTGTTCATACGTGCGTGTGTGTGTGCTCGTGTGTGCATGCTTGTGTTCATACGTGCGTGTGTGTGTGCTCGTGTGTGCATGCTTGTGTTCATACGTGCGTGTGTGCGTGCATGCTTGTGTTCATACGTGCGTGTGTGTGTGCTCGTGTGTGCATACTTGTGTTCATACGTGCGTGTGTGTGTGCTCGTGTGTGCATGCTTGTGTTCATACGTGCGTGTGTGTGTGCTTGTGTGTGCATGCTTGTGTTCATACGTGCGTGTGTGCGTGCATGCTTGTGTTCACACGTGCGTGTGTGTGTGCTTGTGTGTGCATGCTTGTGTTCATATGTGCGTGTGTGTGTGCTTGTGTTCATACGTGCGTGTGTGTGTGCTTGTGTGTGCATGCTTGTGTTCACACGTGCGTGTGTGTGTGCTTGTGTTCATACGTGCGTGTGTGTGTGCTTGTGTTCATACGTGCGTGTGTGTGTGCTCGTGTGTGCATGCTTGTGTTCATACGTGCGTGTGTGTGTGCTTGTGTGTGCATGCTTGTGTTCATACGTGCGTGTGTGTGTGCTTGTGTGTGCATGCTTGTGTTCATACGTGCGTGTGTGCGTGCATGCTTGTGTTCATACGTGCGTGTGTGTGTGCTCGTGTGTGCATGCTTGTGTTCATACGTGCGTGTGTGCGTGCATGCTTGTGTTCACACGTGCGTGTGTGTGCTCGTGTGTGCATGCTTGTGTTCATATGTGCTTGTGTGCGTGCTCGTGTATGCATGCTTGTGTTCATACGTGCGTGTGTGCATGCTTGTGTTCATATGTGCTTGTGTGCGTGCTCGTGTATGCATGCTTGTTTTCATGTCCATGTTCATGCGTGCGTGTGTGTCTATGTATGTGCATGTGTGTGTACGTCGGCGCGTCTATCGATGGGTATCTGTATGTGTGTGGGCGTATCCTTCTTTACAGCTGTTCACAAGACTGATGAATTTAATGATATCCCATGCAGTTTGTCGATTATTTGCCTCCCATCTGAAAGTGTCATTTATTAAACATTTAGATGTTGTTGAAAAAAACAATTAAATCTTTGCAAAATTTTTGAAGGGAAAAACATTCGCTCTGCCGTCACCAAATGAGTTTGCAAGTGCTGTATGCAATAATAATGGGGACTACTGGGAGCCTGCTTCATCTGGGATTTAGGGATTCTGACTGTTGACTTGAATTAATTCTTCTCAATAATAAAACAACTTTAAAAGTCATGTAACATCATTTTACCTCTCATTGGATTTAATTTATTCATGCAAGCATTCTTTGTCAGACAAATAGTAAGTGATAAATATAACTTTACTTAATAATTTAAGGATGATAATGGTGGGAATCATACAGAGTTCAACAGAGAAGGGAGTTCTCCGGTCAAAGGTGATCATACTGGGACATGCTGTAACAATGTCAAATACAACAAAATATTTTAATATTCGGTATAAAACGTGCTTTTCACTTATCAGTTTAGAATGCACGTTACATTTTCCATTAACTTTCTGGACTTGCTTTCCCTTAAGATTCTTCTAAAATGTGAAAATGTTCAAATATCCCAAAAAGGATGTCAACCATTGTGTTTAATCTGTCACAATCATGCAAGTGGAAGCAATTTACATTTAATTTAACTTTTTTTTTTCTGTTAAAATTCCGCTCAAAATGTTCACTTACAGCTTTTAATGACATGTAATTGTAGATCAGAGATCACACCAACGTCAAGTTTTGGAATGTGCTTTTGTCTGCTCTGGAAAAGGTTTAGCTGAAATTAAATAAACGTTTTGACAGACAAAACAAAATCATACATTGTTCTCAGCTGTTTTGTGTTTTTAGTTAGAGGGACAGACATACAGACACTCATTGCATGTAGCCCAGGGTCAATAGCAGTGAAATTCTGCACAATTCAGAATACTTCCAATAAAGCGTCAGGCATAGGGGTGAGCAAGCTGATTCCCTGGAAGAGAAGTTAACCTGTGAAAATTATGTTTCTCTCTCTCTCTCTCTCTCTCTCTCTCTCTCTCTCTCTCTCTCTCTCTCTCTCTCTCTCACACACACACACACACACACACAATGCTAAAGCATTTTCTCTTAGCAATATACTTAAAAGTCAAGTTTCAGGTTTCAAGCAATGCTCGAAACCTCTCTGTACAATAAATCAAAAAGCGAAATGAATTTTCCTTTTTTGCAAGGAAAAATAAATCACGTTTATAAGTTCAATATGTGCCATGTGTGCCGACTTGCTGCACAGTGACTTACTGTGTGCAGCCTGTGTGGTGACTCGTGCTTGTTCAGTTATTTATTTTTCTGAAGCCTTGCAGGCTTCGTGCGATTAAAACGAAGGGTAGCGATGGTTATTTTTTTTTTTACGTCTGATTTTTTTTTTTCCCAAAGCATAATGATTTTGACCCGCTGGCCTCAGATTGTCTCTCCGCATTTGTCTGTGACACACGAGACGGCGTGTCAGAGCGGCTGTGCACATCAGGGAAGTTCAAAGGGCCGCCATGTTTGAAATGAGCGCGATTGCCACCTTGGTTAAAGGTTCAGTTCTCTAACAACCATCCGACACCCCTGTGCTTCTCCGGCACCTCCTGCTCTGACACTTCTGCTTTATGAACAATTGCTTTATGAGGCCTTTCCCAGCTGTAGCAGCGCACTATCAATGATCTCTCCATACTGCCATAAATATGTATTGTCTGAACCCAGCTTGACATTTAATAATGCATCGTGAATTTTTTCTGGCTTTGATAAATTACTTATAAATGTTTTGGAAAAATTCACATTTTGGTTTTCAGACCAGTTTCAGATTCCTTGATCAGACATTTATCAGGCTTTAGAAGTCTGCCATTGGAAGGCCAGTCCTGAGTGACATTTACGGGAAAAATAAAAAAATTAAAGTTTTTTTTTTTTTTTTGGATGTGCATGTTAAAAAAAAATAATGTTGTGCATTTTTTTTTAATCCTTCACCTGTGGATTGAGAGATGGAGCAGGCAGCTGGGGTGTTAAATAATTATGGGATTTTACCCTTGGGATGTAGCCTTGCTTTATGATAGCCATGATGGTTGTTGTTCACCTGAATTCTTGATGAGCACCATAATGTCTCACACCCCCCAATGCCGCCCCCCCTTCCAGCCCCGACACACCTAACCTGGCTAACGGCATTCAAGCAGCACTCTGAGTAAAGATAAGAGAACTGTCAGTCAAACTGATGACAGTATATGACAATGGACATTTACCAAACCACCTCAACACACACACACACACATGGACACACACACACACACATACACACAGACGTGCACACACACACCCACACACACACACACAGAAACAAACACAGAAACGCACATACACTTCTATGTAAATGCAATGATTCTTTTTTAATTAAACAAGGCCCAGGGTCCTAATTTTACCTGCCATAATGAAGCTCTGATGATTTTTTCCGATAAAGCCTCACATTTTCACATGGCCTTGTTTACCAACCTGTGATTTGTTTATTTACTTATTCATTCATAAACTGAAAATCTCACACTTCCTTATCAAGGAGAATCAAGGGTGATTTTTAATAAAGTATTTGAAATGTTGTTCTAAGCAGGGTTGGTTGTATTGTTATTTTTCACGAATGACTATTATTCATATTATTCTTTACTCACTCCTGTTATTTTCACACCGCTCCACAGGCCCTGTGGAGGACATTGAAAATAAGTCTATTTCACAGCCGTCTGCCATAAATGGGCAGTGATTTATCATGCATTGATTGTGCAGCTCTGAGCTCGCAGGGCTGCTGGCTGTTTTCTTGTGCCTACATCACACAGCTTGCTAAACATATTTTCTCACTCATGAAAAAAAAAAGAAGAGAAATTTGCTTGTTCATTCCAAGCCACTATGATGCCTCATTTTAAAGTGGAATCTCAGCCAAGGACAGCGGGGCTTTGTTAAGTGAAGACGGGCAAAAAATATTGGACGAATATAGCTTCACGCCATTAGTGCATCTATTTTTAATGGCGCTTTTTCCATTAACGTGACATGGCTACGTAAGCAAAGTAATTATGCACAGCTGCTGTTTGCAGTTCTGCTCTTAATAAAGTTTTTAACATTTCTCATGCTGTGCGTTCTTCTGGAGATGGCTATCCACTCACCAGGCCCCGAGCCCACCCTTCTCCCCTGCCATTTGGAGAAGTGTGGGAGTAGTAAATTACTTCTGCCAAGATGACATTTCCCTCTAATGTGGAGTTAGGAGGGAAGATTGCTGTCATTTCTAGGTAGAAGATGATGTAAAATGAGATTTTTCCCATACTAATTTCTCTCTCTCTCTCTCTCTCTCTCTCTCTCTCTCACACACACACACACACACAGACTCTCTCTCTCTCTCTCTCCCTCCCAGAAAACATATTGCCGTAAACAGTATCATTGTCACCATCATCACCAAAAAAATGTTTGAATTAAAAAAAAACAACAACACTTTTGCACATACTTATATACAGGAGCTGGGGATATGTCACCATACAATCCCTGATGAACGGTCACATGGTCCAGATTCAAAAAGCTTCCTGAAAAAAGAATTGAACTGTTTTTATACTGTCACCGCAGTAAATGCAGCTCTCTGACATGGGCTGGAATGCTGATGGCTCCAGGTTATATTACAGGAGAAAAGCACGGCTGGGCCGCAGGCCTCATATTGAGTTCCGTGCGTCGGCGTGCCAAGGCCCTGTCCGAAAATGAATATAAATATGGATGCTGTCCTCTCTGTGCCCCTGCCAAGCTAAAGCTGCCTGCCCATTGATTCCAGAGTGTGCGGTTCTGGTCCGGTTCCAGACGGTGAGTGACGTCGCCCCCTGGCTGTCGGTTCTGCTCAGCGGCAGAGGGACGGCGGGCGAGCCTGAAAGCTCAGATACACGTGAGGACAGCCTGCCTCCAGGGCCCATTAGCAGAGCTTCTAGACCCCGAGATGAAGGGGGAGACAGACACGGCACTCTGATACCGAGAGAATGGGAGAGAGATGCTCTTGTTTTAATGAACGGAGAAACGGCAGCCAGCAGACTGAGGCAAGTCATGGTTGAAAACGTTTCTAAGTGAGCGAGGCTTTGCGCTTTGCGTCCGTGTGTCTGTGTGTGTGTGTGTGTGTGTGTGCGTGTGCTGACCACTTAACCCTTCCCCAGAAAAAGTAAAAGCAAGTCAAGCATTTACTCTGGGGCTGCTTCAAACTACAGGCACTGAGAGAAGGTCGGGGTGAAACAAAACCTCGGGGCTGAGACACCCTTCTCTATATCCTCCTCCTCCTCCTCCTCATCCCCCTACTGTTCTTCTGAACTGTCTGCAACCCCTGGTTCATACCAGAGAGCTTTCAGGAGACTCTCTGTCTATCTCCCCTGGCCTAGGAGACACGTCAATAGTTAAAATAATAAAGAGATAGATACAAGAAGGCCACTGTCTCTTGTAACGATATATCTGTTATTCCATTGTGCCGTTTTTCTAGTGAATGGTGGTGGAAAATCTGAATACGTGTTATCTGTGGTCTGAAATGAAGGTCAGTTTCTGTAGCTGACAAATGAAATCTGTTCAAGTATATTTACCGAACGACCATTATCAGTCTTATCAGCAGTATATTTCAAGGCAGCAGCGAGCTGGCCGATTACGCTCATTCAAATTATAAAAGCAGCGGTAAAAGCCAGCGGGAGACAGTTCTCGGCACATAAATGTCGGGCAGATGGTTTACACTTTTTATGAACTGGCAGGGATTATAAAACTGAACTTTCAGATGAGCGTCACCGTAAGGACCTCGTGTGGCCTCGAGGCGAATCTCTCTCCGCTCCCCACTCGAACCGAGGGGCTATCTGATCCATTTCAGCAGAGGGCGCGTTGATGTTGTCCTTCGTTGCACTCAGGCTGTTTGCAGTGAGCGCGCAGCCGCAGATAACTGGATCAGCCCTTTGATCCGGGCTCCGCTCGTTCATCGCGGACCGCGGTTATTGTGTCATTATCAGGCTTCACTCAAGCGGGCGTCCCTGATGGAGATTGCCTTGGAAGGCCTCGCCGCTCTAATTCGCCACATAAATATTTATTGAGGCGCTGAGTGGTAACTAGACCGCGCGCTATGTCACAAATCATAGCCATCTCGCTCCCTTAAAAGCCCCGCATTTCCTCTGGGTGTGTTCCCTGCGCTCCCTTCCCTGGGCTTCTCCGTACACGTGCGCGCAGGTGCCAATTCCGACCTTTTCCAAGTCATTAGACCGCTTGAGTCATTAGACTGTTTACATTTTAAATCAAGCATATGGTAAAAGGCGGTTAAGGCGTAGGAAGTACTTAAATGCAGCCACCACAATTGCCAGCTGAGTCATGGCTATTTGTCCGGGACCGAACATGCGAATCTACATTTCAGTTTTCACATCAATGTTAATGACAATGATTGAGATAATATTTGTATTGTAGTGTAATGTATTGAGCTAATATTTATCCATAGTCCTTAAGCTGGATAAACCAGATAAACATGACATAACCAATACAACGCATGAACACAATCATTGTGTGTAGTAAAAACCAACTGTATGTAAAACTTCAGAGAAAATACATTTTTTAATTTTCAGGTCTGGGATTCATTGGTGTTGGCACAGTTTGCCATATATTAGCAGGATGGCTTTAAGCTGGCTAGGGTCTCCTGTTGCAATCACTTCAGCACCTTCTGAAAATGCGACTGCTGTCCTAAGGTTGCCAGTTCCTGTCAGTGAGAGAACAACTCCTCCTCTGATTGCCTCTAACTCTCTCACTCTGTACAGCATAAAACAGTCGCAGAATCAGAGCAGCGAATCAGTAGTCACAGCGCATCAGCTGCAGTGATTTGTTTGTGTTTGTGCAGCTGGCACAATCATGAGTTCAGAACCCGCTGATGATTCATAATGGAAGCAGAAATAAGGAAAACAGATTTCTGAATCAATAAATGTGCACACTGCAACTAAAATATTTTCTAAAAGGTTGAAATAACAAATAGGGGTCGACCCAACCCAGTAACCCCGGAGGAGGGCAGCCCCTGAAACAGCAGAGGGAGAGCGGGTAGGGCCTCCAGGCTGTGCTGTAACCATAGAGCGCGCAGCAGGTTTCACAGTTATCATCAGAGGTGATGGTCTGCTACAGGTCCTCCTGACTGGCGATGGGAGGGAGACAGGACACGGAGCGTAGCCACTCCACAGGCTGGAAGGAAAGGCAGCATATGCCCACCCCGTGACCAGCAGACATATTCTCATTTATTTATTGATTTTGTGATACAATGTTTATCAGATTAGTTATACATGGTACATTTTATAAGGATGCGTACAATGCATTTCTGTTCTGCTAGTTAAATAAAGGATAAAAAAGTAAAAATGAAAATGACCGGGCTAAGACCCAAAGCATTTTTTCAGCGTGTGACGCAGCCTTGAAAAAGCAAAGAGCTTGAACATCATGATCCTAAAGAGGTGAGCATGTAGTAGACAAATGTAGAAACCTGCCTGAGAGAGAGAGAGAGCGAGAGAGGGAGAGAGAGAGGGAGAGAGAGAGAGAGAGAGAAAGTGAGAGAGAGAGAGAGAGGGAGAGAGAGAGAGAGAGAGAGAGAGCTGAGACATTAAAAGCATAGTTTAACAGTGTAAAATGCAACAGTGACAGTGAAAAATGGCTAAATGAGCAGCCAGTTTCACAAGATTACCTGAGAAGCAGCTTAAACGCCGCTGAACCTCATAACTCTTGTGCTTCAATAAAGATCCTTAGAGCTGTCGAGGGGATTTACACACTTGCAAGCATGCATGCATTTTATATGCGCTTACACACACACTCACACACACACATGCACACGCACACACACACAAACATATATTGCTCTCTCTCATACTGCCTCCTACCAATGATTTGAAGCTTCAGTGATTCAAACAGACTTTAATTACAGTATATGACCACTGATCCAGTTTCCAAAGCATTTGGCAGCCAGACATTGCCTTTATTTCTTTTTTTAAAACAAGAAAACTATGTAAAAACACTTTTTTTTTTTTTAAAAGTAAGAACATTGAAGTAAAAAAAATATATATTTAAAAATTGCACTGTTCTCTTGAATAAAAAGGGTAACACATGCAGTATATGCATATTCTCTCTTTTATGAGGTCTGCACAGCGTTCCATTTTATATGACAGACATATTACATTTTGTGCTGCCAGCTCTGCTGCAGGGGGGAACTGTGTCACCTATCTTGTGCATCCGGGGAAGCAGAAATCATTATCTGGCAGAATTTAACACAGGGTAGCAGGAAATGTGCCTTCTGTTTCACCTTCTCCTCGGCTCACAGTGGGCACACACAACCAGTTCTCCTTGGCTAGCCAACTATTAAAACAGCAGCCCCTTTCAACAGAGAGGCTATGCCCACTCAACCTACGCCTTGCGTACTGTGTTTTTCTGGGATCCCTTCTTCTGAGACAAAATACGCTGCCATTGTGTAATCCCCTTTCAAGGCTCGATAACATCTTTATTTATTGGTTCAATTAATCTTGCTTGGCTCTAGTTTGGAGTAGGTCTACTCGGTTTTATCGTAGGGGTCAGTTCTTCTACATTTTGAGATTTCTGGCTTTGGCACTGCTGCCAAGCTACTGTTACAGAGCTATCAGGCCCTGCACAGTCTCTTTCTGGGGATGGCTTGGTATACCCATAATGTTCTGTCACTCCAATAGGCTCCATTTTCTGCCCCTTTTGTTTTACATTTTCATTGGTTCAGATAAGCAGGTGAGGTGTTTGATAATTTGTTCTGATCTAAGTGTTCTTTTAGTGGCTTCCAAAAGTTAAATGCTGCTCTGCTTAGTGAGTTTCAGAGCTAGCTGGATGCGGGGACTCTTTGTTTGTTGTGCTCTTGATATTGGAGGGCTTCCTGGTTTTTTATTTAGATTTATACATCTCAAATGTACAATTTTTATTCTTCAAATTTGAATCCTGTTTTCTGCATGCTAATTATTAATGGAATTTGCCCCTGCATATATTATTCAACTGTCATTGGAATATTAAAATGCTTTTTCAAGATTATACAGCTCATATTGTGGAACTTATCTCAGTCATTTGTTTGTGCGTGTGTAGTCTGGTTTATTGATGAGGCCCTGCACTTCACTGCAATAAAGTGCAATCGGATGAAAGTAATTTATTTATTTATTTATTTATTGGTCTGACAGGGCTAAGGTAATGCATTTCACAGGGAAACAGCAGGGCTAGGTCATCCAATCAGAGTAGGTGTCTGCTTTCACTGCAGAACAAGTTCTGGGGCCACAGACCATTCCAATGCTGTAGGAAAATAATTTATGTAGATATCATCCAGCACTGGGCTCCTCTACCTTGTCTCACTCTGTGACCTTCTGCAAAAAAGTCTGGTCTTTTATTTAGAATGCTCACAATGAGTACATCACTTTTATGTTTCCTTATACTTTACCTCTAATGAAATACCTTGAAGGCACTTAAGAAATAGCCCATCATGTCAAATGGAATCAAATGACCTTTTAAAAAATCTATAAAGTAAGAATGTTTTTTCCATTATTGTTTTGGTAAACAAGCTTGATTATGATGTGTTTTGGGGCATATTGGGCGAGAAGGCCATGTGATTTGTCAGAAAGCCAATTTTATTTCTACTCAATATGTTCTCTTCGGTGTGAAAGGCAGTCCGTGGGTGGTCTATTTCCACATGGAGGCTCATCCTCTGTTAAGGGTATTAATAGGGTGGGATGCATGTCACACATTAATATGCCTTTTACGAATGGCGTGTTTCTTTATTCTTAGCCAAATATATATATATATATTTACATTTTTGCTAAGATTAAAGTTTTATTTGTGCCTGCAAGCTGTTCCCTATATCATATTGAAATGCACACAGCACCCCTGCCATTAAAGATTGTCCTGTGTTTCAGCAATGGTAGTGTACTGTAGCCTGAGGGACAATGAGTGGGCATGTCTGTACAGCATGATGTCTCCTGGAGGTTAATATCATCTCTCCATTTATAATTATGATTAATTCAGGGTCTTCAGCCTTAAAACGTCACTCTTAGAAAACTGGTTCTGGCAGGGTTCTTTGGCATGGGAGATTAATTGTTGATCTGTCTCCACTCGAAGAGCCCTTTTTATTTGAGATGGTTCTGTACTGCAGTAACAGTTCTAAAGAATGATACAGGCCACTTCATGCACAGCTCATGAAAATAGACTATGGAAACCTGAATGTCCATTGGGGGTCACTGGAGAGCGGTGAGATACGGCCGTCCCACTGAAATCCTTCACTACCTGGGTGACACCACATTCGATATGATGCCACACTGTGCGGGCTGACTGGCATAGTTGGCACTGGCATTTTCTAGATTTGATCTATCAAAAAAATAGTTAAAGAAGATCCAGCACAAGTCAAAACGTTCATCGTGTGGTGGTGTATTTTAAAATAAATGATTGGTTATTTGGTAGGTACTGAGGCTGTTGGTGGATTCTCTTGGGTTTATTATATATAACCATATATGCCAGTTTCTTTCTAGTTTGTTTTTGGCTTGTTTTCACATAGTACACAGAAGGTAGTGATGCTGTGAAGTACACTTTTATAAAAAGCTTCTTTAAGACCTTAGAGGCATTAAAAGTAAAGACCTTATAAAGTAAAAAGATTGGGGCAACACGCTCCTGTGCTTCCTGTCCTCTCTCTCTCAGTCTCAGTCTGTGTGGTACAATGTCAAAGTAGCAATTTAGAAAGACCTATGTGACAAGAAGAGCTCAGAACTACAATAGAAGCTGTTTAAACTAAACTGAGCCACTAAACTCCTGAGCCACAGTACCTCAGTGGAAACACGTAAGGCAGCCATGTCAGTTTACATGCTTGCGAGTACATCAACAGGCGTGTGTCTCTGTTTCTCCATCTCTTTCATACCTGCAAATACCCCCATTAACACACACTCCTCTCATAATTTACACACACTTTCATTTACCTGCCGAACATCGAGTTGAACACAGAAGTACAACTGCAAGAAGAGGGAGTCTATCCATGCATAAAGTACAGGCACCATTAAAGAGGCTCTGAATCTGCACAGCCAGTACTTTGAGGATTTTTTTTTTTACTTTTTAGTGCACTTCTTGGTGTCCTGTCACTCTGTATCTATCTGGAAGTATGCAATGCCAGGCTGACCTGATTAAATGAGCTGTCCCTGTTCCTGTTCCTGTTCAGCTCTGCTCCACAGTCCAGACTCATCAAATTGTAAAATGTCTGCGCTTTTTCACCTCCTCCGCTCTGTAGCCGTTTGACGGAACAGACAGCGAATAGGACGTAATGCAACCCACGCAATGTAATAATACCGGTACTCCTGCATACAGCAGTGAAAAGTATCAACTCAATGGTAACCGGCCATTGAATCCACAGTATAACAATGTCATATACTGAAAAGGCCTAAACTCAAGACAAGTGTCCTTCACAGGGAATAAAAACGCTCTACACATCATACCTGTTATTCCAAATCTGAGTCGCTGAGGGATCGGAGTATTTTCTTTTATCGGTGTCATACAGCATCAGGAGGGTACAAAAAAAGATTTTATATATGTGACAGCAAAAGGCAGAGTAGGTAAAAAATGATATTGCTTTAATTACCCTCTTTGTCCCGTGAGCGTAGCCTTGGTAACCTCATTTGCTGGGTCTCTGCTCGGTAATTAGACCCGGAGGATGTTGGAGGGAACGTTGTATCTCTGTTACAGACTCTAGAGCGGGACCATCCTGGCGTGTGCAGCCGGATCGGACGATTTGACCTCCCCCGACATTCAACAGCGACATGCAGCACCACCCAATATATACGAAGGCACTGCTAGTGACAGAGTGTGGCACAGTGGGTAAGGAACTGCGCTTGTAAACGAAAGGTCGCAGGTTCGATTCCCGGGTAAGGACACTGCCGTTGTACCCTTGAGCAAGGTACTTAACCTGCATTGCTTCAGTATATATCCAGCTGTATAAATGGATACAATGTAAAGTGCTATGTAAAAAGTTGTGTAAGTCGCTCTGGATAAGAGCGTCTGCTAAATGCCTGTAATGTAATGCTAAATTTTGTGATATCAACCAACGGGCAACACCGGCAAGAGGACAAACCCCAGAAGGCTGACCTTATGGACATGTCAGGTGAAACCACTGAAAGGTTGTCTTGTTTTACATTGGTGTACATACGTGCAAAGCGTTGAATACACTTTAAAAGGCTTTTTTTGAGAGCCTTTGCCTGTGAATATGTTGTCTCTGCAAATTACCCTGCATCCTAATGCCTTCAAAGGAAGCTCTGTGAACATGGGGGTGGCACATTTTTTCCCCAATTTTCCTTTTTTATGTGCCACATAAAATCAAATACAGCCGCAACACTTTATCTTTTCAGAGAAAGGGAAATGCTGTTGATGTGTGAAAGCAATCTGCTTTAAATGAAAAAAGTCCAGAATACCCAGAGAGTGTGGATTTAATAAACTAGCGTGATGTTTGGGATGGACTGTGATTCGGGGTCCGTTTTAGCTCTACTGTGGTACTCTGTCCAAACAGACTGGATTGAGAAAATCCATTGAAGCCGGAAAATTGGGGGGAAAACTAGCCAGTCGGGAGGCTGGTTTATTTTTGCATCCTTGAGCAATGTCCAATCAGGGTTTTTTTTTGTTCCAGAGCCATGTCCTGTAAACTCAATTGCTTGTCTCAGTTTATTGGAAAGTCCCCTGAAGCATGGTAGCAGGTTGAGTTGGTGACTTAATGTTAATTAATGCGGCGCTGATTTTGTCCTGTCACAATGCATTGTCAATGTTTATAACTGTGTGACAAGAGGCACCATTATTGAGAAAGCAAAGAAATAGGGAGAGCTAACTGAGAAATTCATCAACAAAGGTTTTCAAGGTGGAGAAAAACACTAGGCACAGGAGTCTTAATTGTGGGTATCAAATAAAGGAATGCAAAGCTGTCCTCAAAAAAGATGTCCCATTTTAAACCCCTGTCAAGCTGATAATCTTTAATGTCAGTTTCATGTATTATTATTATTATTATTATTATTATTATTATTATTATTATTACTATCAGGTGATCAACAACAAAGCAACCATGGCAGTTTTATTGTAGTTGCATTAAATAAAATGAGTCTGGAACCAATGTGCCAATATTTGTTATGTCAAAATTTATCTAGAAAACGGCTCAGGCTTCACCTAAACTCACAGTAAGATGAAAATGGGTTGACCCTCACCCCCCAAAAAAGTAAGGAAAAATCGGTTTCACATGCATTAAAAGTGAAGTCTAACCACCAGAGCAGCTGAGATATCACAGTAAACAAAGCTGTGGTACAAAAACCAGCATTATAGCATGAATTCCTTTTTATGTGATTATATATTATGGCATAATTAATGTCATACAAAAAACCAATCAGCTTAGAATCAGTCACAACATGCACACGTGTACAGCTGAATACTGATAGAAACCGGGAAGTGAGTGTAATTAAAGAAACTTTTCAAAGAGTAATTGTCCTTGTCATTACTGATGTTGGCAGAAGCACTGTGTACCTGCTTAATGTTATTTCCTATGCGGGCCATCAGAAGCCTGTTAGTTTCTTGTAATTGTAGCGTCTAATAATGGCCACCCTAACAACAGCGAAAGGAGTTGCCTTTGGCAGCTTTAATAGGAAAATCCCTGATAAAAGGAAATCATTAAGCAATTTAATTTTGGTATTTGCCCCCCCAAAAAAATACAGAGGAAAAAAATCAATTTGGAGCGGAATTAGCCCTTTCAAGCCTTTGGCGATGCCCAGAATCATTAAACAAGCTTACTTTATCTCCGTGTCTCGATAAATAAGCGTGGTTTGACGCGTTCGATGCAGAACAGCGTTCGGAGGAGAGTGAAGAAGAGGAGCTCGGGGCAGGGGAGCACGGGCGCTTCATTCGCTATGCCGTATTTTGTCATGTCATTCTCAGTCTCCGGGTCTGAACCCAGATTGTCGTCAGATGTGGCGGCCCAACGTGCTGTCACGCGGCTTTGATTTTTTACCATTTTATGTTCACTTCCTGGTCAAATGATAGCTTCAGGGTGGCTGGACAACACGATAGAATGATGAACAAAAACCTTTTCATTTCCAACCTTTCCCTCACACACACACACACACACACACACACACACACACACAGAGGACCATATGACTCCTAAAAGGAGGTGAAGACTGCATCCTTCCAGTGTCCCTGTGAGTTTTTCTTGCCTTGCATCTCCATCAGTCCATTAACAACCTCCCAAACCTGAGGTCAAACTGCACCTTATTTGTCCGAGGAATAACAGTAACCATATTGGTTGTGGAGTGCATCTTGGGCTGCTTATAGTGGTTCTTGAACTGTGAGAAACCTGCCTACCCTTAAGTTACATTACATTACAGGCATTTAGCAGACGCTCTTATCCAGAGCGACTTACACAACTTTTTACATAGCATTTTACATTGTATCCATTTATACAGCTGGATATATATACTGAAGCAATGCAGGTTAAGTACCTTGCTCAAGGGTACAACGGCAGTGTCCTTACCCGGGAATCCAACCGGCAACCTTTCGGTTACAAGCCCAGTTCCTTACCCACTGTGCCACACTCCGTCCCAGCCCTCTTAAGTGTGTTTGTTTGTTCGTTTGTCACAGATATATTTAATGTCCATTACTTTGATTACAACTCCCAGAAAACATGAACCATGCTTGCCCCAGAGAGAAAGTGAGAGCTAGAGGGAGAAGAAAAGAGAGATAGTGAGAAAAATACAGACTGCATTAATAATAGCGAGAGAGAGATAATCAAATGTTCTGTTTCTCCATTCAAGCAGTATGTGGTAAAGAGAGCCCTAGACCCACATGAATAAATTTTCTGTGTTCACCTTATTAAAATGCAGCGAATCACATATGCAAGTATGGGATTAAAATGTAAGTCAAAACAATTGCATCTACACTGTAATTAGTGCAGTGCTGGTAACAGGTACAGCGTTTGCTTTGACTGGTCCGATTATATGCAATATTGTAAGTTTAATATTGAAAAGTGTTTAGTGACCCACCTCAACCCCCCCTCATTCGTCTGTGCCATCTCCTCATCTCCCTTAAGTAGATCGCAGCCCTCTTACGATCATGGACGCCTTAATGAATGTGCGGTGAGGGCTCCTGGTTCCTTTACCAAACGAGCGCCTGGCAACCATTTAAGTGGTTGCGCCGCTCGTTCGAAGTTGTAGGCTGTGACCTGCTCTTGTTGATCAGTGTTCTGGGACCCCCAAATGGAGCCGCATAAACACAGTTCGCTCCGTCACACCAAGACTCTGGGCACACGCAAAGCTTACAGGTACTTAAAAGGGCGGGTGACAATTCAAGCGGGCGCGAAAAGTGCTTTATTTTGTTTCAAAATCTCCGAGAAAAATAAAATAAAAAAAGAAGGCAAGCACGGCGTGGAGCGCCGTGTCAGTAGCCAAGTCTCGGGGGGGGGGGCCGCAAGCGCCGTCGGAGCTTCGGATAAAAGGCAAAAGCTGTCTTCTCTCCCTCTCGCTCTCCCTCGCTCACTCTCTCCCTTCCCCTCTCTCTCCTCTTCTGAACCGAACTGAGCTGAACAGGGAGTAATGGGGTGTAAAACGACCTCCTTTTTGAGGTCACCTCGAGTGAAAAGTGAGGAGATAAAAGAGCTGATTCCTGGAGCAGCCGAGCGAGAGGCGGCTGTGGCGGGAGCGGGCCGCTCGCGCAGACAGCCGCCGTTTATATCGGCCGCGCCGCGGCGGCTGAAACCCGAGGACTGCTTCAGCCGCTTCGCTCGAAAGCTTTACTGTACGCGCGCCGACGAAAAGTACTGGTGGTGTACACGTTCAGAAAAAGCTAAAAAAAATGTATCGCACCTCATGAATGCTTTATCAGCGCAGACAGGAAGTGACAAAAGCGTGCTACGGCGATCGAGTCGTCGTTGGGGTACACCTTAAATCCTCCAATACACACTAAGGTCTCATTATCTGTCCTGGGCGGGGTTCTAGAAGCTAGACTGGTATCAGGTGAGTTCTAGTCAGCTGGGAGTGAGAGGAAACAGAAAGAAAAATCACCCGAATACTAAGCTTATGCGATGCTGAGTTTGGATCTGGTCCCAAATGGCCAGTCTAGAATCTTTTGTTAAGCCACTACACAAATTCTGAATGTATTGTACAGTATATAATGTAATTTCATTCCTCAAGTGAGCTACAGTGAAAATATTCTTTTTATTTTTGTATTATTTATTCTCAGAAATCAAACCCTGCTACCTATTTTTCCCAGAATCTGGAAATTATGGAATCTCGTGGCACACAGGATAGTTTCCCATGTGTCAGCCCGTCTCTCTCTCACTGGGCTCTCGTTCGAGACGATATGAGAACTGGCTTCAACAGTAGGCCTGCACGGTTTCTCTGTTTCCTTTCTCTCCCAAGGTTGTTCCTCATGGCCCAGGGGGCCTGAATGAGAGGAAGAGTTGTTCGCTGGTAATAGACTGAGTGTGACCTTCTGACTCTTTCTCTTTCTTTGAGCTGATAGAATGAAATCCTGCCTCCCCCCCCCCCCCCCCCCCCCCCACTGGTTCCCCATCTGAAAACTCCCACCCACGTCCCAGTTGAGCAAAATGAAGTTAAGCTTTGGTGTAACTTACCTTCCTCAGCTTTTCTGAAAAGCACGTCCATCTCTTTCCTCCAGGGTATAAACGCTCAGATGGAAAAAAAAAAAAACTCATTATGATGCGACCTTGAGCAGAAACTCCGCCTCTGGGACAATGTGATTGGCTCAAGGTCAGAGAGAGGCCAGGGCCCTGAGGAATGAGAAGTATACAGTAGCTACTGAGGACTGAGACTACTTAAAAATGTTTACCTGGTTTGGCATTGTGTATTAAGGATACAAAGTCATTGGTCCCAAAGCAGGACATGCAACTTTGACATCTTGGATATCCAACTTTACTAGAAGCTTTCTGAATTATTCTGTTCTCATTACTGCTCTTTCCTTCCCACTGACATAAATGTTGGTTACTTTCATTTTCACTTTGATTCTCTCTTGTGAGGGCTGTGGAGAGCTACATACCAATTCAACCTTTAGGAGTGTCATATTAACTATATTTGATGGACTCATTCATTAATTTACTCATTCATGTATGCATTCATTCATTCACTTTAAAACAGCAGTAGCTATTTTACATAATACAATCTGCATAGAACTACAGGAGACTATTTTATATACTAAAATCAGCACAATACTACAGGAGAGAGCTAGCGCTTACTTTACTGTAGAAGAGGCCCGTCTCCCTCTACAGTAAGTACTAACGGGCAGTCTGTGGATGCATAGCATGATTTGGGAAGAACTATTGCTGCAGTAACCCAAGGCCACATTCAGTTCTCCCTCCTCCTGGTGTCCTGTGCCTCCTCTGCTCTCCAGTCTGACTCATAGCAGAACAGGAGGACATTGGCGGAAATTAGTGTGCGGTAAATTTCTGTGTGTAACCCTGCATTTAGCCTCATCTAACCACCAAAAATTCTCTTGGCGGTATAAATCATACGCATTGCATTCTTGTAGTTATTACGAGCTTTTGAAAAGATAATGTTGTACGGAGATGAACGTAAATCAGGAAAGAAAAGGTAATCCCCCTTCAGGTGCACAGGATTAGCAGTGAATGAGCCGTGGTTCCAGTGTGTCTGAAGCATCTCCGCATATCTACAGTATGCCCAAACAGTCAAGGTTTCATGGGTAGGACATGAGGTCATTCTGAATGCGGGTGCATTCTTTCGGCAAGAGACATACTTAAAAGAGTTGTTCTTTCATTCACAGAGAATAACTGCAGTTAGTCTCCAAGTAACCTCACAATTGCTACAAATGACTGTACATTTTATTCTTTCAAACAGCGTACATTATGTATCATTTTATTTTCTTACTGTCTTACACACACACACACACACACACGTGCACACACACACACACAAACACGAGCAAAACACACACACACACACACACTCTTACACAAGAATGCACCATTCAACTACTTGGAATAAAGGATGAATCAGTTTTTTGAATCATTTTGAACCAAATCCTTGCTCAAGAATTGATTTTTCTGCCCTCCTCTGGAACAATACTAGACTGTTGTGGGATTCGGTCAATTGGAGAAACAGCCTACCAGTTTGCGTTAACTAATCAGCCCAGGTGCTTAAAGGTGCCTTCCTCTTCGCCGTACAGGGCTGAGGCCAGGAGCACCCACCAATAGAGCAAGTTTGTGGCGGAGTTTTGGTTGCATGCACACAAAAGATGGAGAAAAACCAACACTTAAAGGTGGTGAGGCTGGCAACTGAAAAGTTGCCCAGCTGAGACCAGCATCAAGCTGAAAAGCTGTCGCTGGGTTTTACTTTCTTTTGCCTTTGTTATTTTTGTTTTCTGCCCAGAACCTGTGAGGGGCAAGGCTGAAGGTGTTTCTTTATTTGTTTTTATATTGGTGTGTGTGTGAGCTCTCTCTCTCTCTCTCTCTCTCTCTCTCTCTCAATTCAATTCAATTCAATTTGCTTTATTGGCATGAAATACATACAGTAAATATTGCCAAAGCATTACATAGAAAACACACAAATACAGGAATTCCAAATAGAAGGAGAAAAGAGAGTGAGAAAAAAGCAACAGACTTTTTATACTAGGATTTCGTTAACTATAGTATATTTACAAGTTGAACAGGTAACACATTGTACCTTTTACGTGGGTAGTTTCTCACTGTCCCTCAAGTTGTCTCTCTGTCTGTGTGGCAAACGACGGTGCACACCCAGAAGTGCCGCATCTCTCTCCCAGGGGTGTCACATAGTGTGTGTCAAGTGGCCATTCATTAAAGGGGCCTGACCTTTAGTGTCTGTCAATTAGACTGGGTCATTGATAAAACCATCATTTGTATTTGTATTTTATGTGCATAAATCATTCTAAAGTGTAAAATGTGATGCATGTTTTATTATTATATTTTGACTACTTTGCCAGACAACATGGTAGCCACACATGTCAGATCTTCGACCACATTGGAGGTAGCCCTAAAAAAGAAACATCCAGGGCATTGATTACCTTTTTCTCTCCTTCATAATTCCGTAGCCGCTTTTGAAGCAAGCAGACTAAAACAATGTCCTGCCATGATCTCACGATGCACACCAGCATCCACAATGGCACGCATTTGGCTTACCTCGTAAAAAAGTTATTGGTGTAAAACGATCAGAACAATTGATCAAATGAAAAACAATAGTTCTCAATGCCTTTAATAATGGCGCTCGCCAATAAAAGCACACGCAGACCGGATTTAATGATCAAACATTATCGTTTCGATGGTTAACAGATAGGAAATGTCCCCACCAACCAACAAGCAAGATTTGAGCTGAAAGTACATCCCGGGTGACAGCTCCATTAGGGACAGTGAACGGGGAATAGCACCCGCCGCCACCGCGGTGTCATTAATAATGTAAAATGACACCATGCAGTGGATCAGCGGCTATATAGGAGCCATCGGTTCCAGGCATAAAAACTAATGAGAACGCCAAACTGGTGAGTCCTCCGTGTCTCTGCAGTTCTGTGCAGAAACCCTCTGATTCCGCCACTGCTGCTCTTTCCTTTTGTTGTTGAAAGAAACCGAGTTTTTCTGACAGTTTTTCTGTTTTTCTCAAAGCGGCTGAACGCGGAAATTTCCAAATGCGAACCCGGAGTCCCACGAAGAGACAGATGCAAGGCTTTTTCTTTCTTTCTTTCGTTTTTTGCTCGATGAGAAACGCGGCAATCTCAGCTTCATTAACCCTGCAACCCCCTCAATGCGCGAATTCATTTTTAATGACTGTGACTCTTTGAGAATCAAAAGAATAATTAATTACTGTTTCTTCACGCAAGCCGGCATTGTGATAGCGTTTCAGGACTTAAGCTGAAGTGAAACACCATGAACAATATTCTTTGTCAAAAACATTTTTTTGAAAACATTGAGATTTATTTTTTACATTTTTCTGTTGAAAAATCGTCTGGTGCAGTTTCCCCTCATTTTGAGCTTAAGCAAAATTGACTGACAAGGGGAAAGAAAGCCAGAGATTGACTGAAACCCTGGATTGTTGGTGGACAGGATTTAAAAAAGCATTAATTTAAATAAAATGAATAACCATAGCATGTGCACTGTGCATTGATGTACATTGTTAAATTGCCATTCCATTAGTGAAAGGAATACCAATTTAACGATGTACATCAGTGTACAGTGCGCATCGATGTAGGCTACGTCGCTATCCCCTTGGCGAAAGGCGCATCTGTATATCCTGCACATTATAACCTGGCCTTGCCTATAAGCTTTGAAAATGACGATAATAATTATGATAATTAATTATAAATAATCATTTCCTGTATATTTTAATTTCACTTTGTTGCACCTTTTTGCCTACACCCTGCCACAGCCTTTCCTGAGCCTTTCCTTTCACTTCACAATCACTGAGAGATGCGAGTCTTTAACAATATCCGCTGGGACGGTGGTGAGCCAGAGAAATATTCATTTCTTTCTTTCTTTCTTTCTTTTTTTTTTTGCTTTGCTTTGTTTATGCAACTGTTTGTTTGCATCTGAAGATTTGGCTCATTTACTTCCAGTTATTGTCTTGTTTCTTATGTAGCCGCAACTTTACTGGAGATTGTGAGCGATCATTAAACCCAGGAATACCTTCAGGGGAAATTTTTGTTTCAGAACGTCAATGTAGGTTTTCATTTACCCTTATTGTCATTTTCTATCCTACAATAATGACAAAAACATTTCTTTGGTGGGTCAAAGAGAAGCCCATGTTAAACGACACAGGAATTACAGATTGTGATTGTGTGAAAAGACTTACTATAAAGCCAGAGAGCATTTGATGTGCAGCATTAAAATAAAATGCAATACAAAAACATCTAAGAATCAAATGACAATATTAAATACACAGAAAAACCCACAGCCAACCTCATATCATGCCTACCAGGGTTTCCTCATTGCAATTTGTTTAATGGCTGAATGGCTGAAGGAGCAAAACAGTTTTTTTATCGGTTAATCTTTGGCAGCCTAAAGTGCCGACCTGAGGGTAGAGGGAGAAATTCAAACTGCAGTGGATGGTCCCAAGTCTAAAAGGATGGCCTGAGCCTTTCGCATGGCCTGTCCGTCAAACAGCTCAGAAAGACACATCTATTTTACTGCATTGATCAGCCTCTTCTTCTGTCGTGCATCAGTGTTTACGTCAAAGGACAACCTATAATCAATAATAGTACCCAGATACTTGTAACTCCCCACACTGTCTGCTTCCTGGCCCTAAATCTTTTTTTTTTAGGGCACAGGGTTTGCATCTAAAACCAATAATGATATTTTTAGCTTTTAAAACAGTAAGCTGTATGAAGGCATCATCACACCACTGTACAAAATCATCCAGAACAGGCCCATGACAGGTGTCATTTTCAGAAAATCTCACTATATGCAAATTTCACTTTAAGGCTAGTTAATGTGCTCTATCGATGCTCATCAAAGGACTAATGTTTGAAGGTAGATTTAGCTGTAAACACGTGTACAATGCATCAGATGCTGCCTCGGCAACTCATTTTTAAAAATAGCTTTTAAATGTAACTTCATGTATTCTACATAGCATGCACATTAAAGAATGTTTTATGTACAATATATTTCATATGACATGCTGTAAACATGAATATGCTGTAGGCAGTGGACCAGGAGTGATCTTATTTGAGACGAATATTATGGCTGATGCTGTGTGTGTGTGTGTGTGTGTGTGTGTGTGTTTGTATGCGTGTGTGTGTGCGTGCATGTGTGTGTTTGTGTGTGCGTGTGTGTGTGTTTGGGAGGGGAGTGCAGGTGTCTCTTGTCATAATGAGGTGAACTGAGCATCGTGTGGATGCCATGGAAACCAGACAGGAAGCTAGATCGGCACTCAACTTAAGGTTTTTTTTATTTTTATCACAGTCAACAGAGTGTACAATGAAGAGTGTCAGCCTCTAGTGAAGCTTTGCATTCTTCCTGTCACAAACATGACCATTAGAGACGGACAAACCTATCAGAACACTACATATCCTAGACACACCTGGAAGCATAACCAAAAGCAGTTTTAATGCCATGTAAATCCAATGGAATACAGTACGTGAAGTGAGAATAAGGCCTGGATTCAATCATTTTGTCCTCCATTGTTCTCCACTGTTACTTCTTTATTACACTCACAAACTGTTTGGTGAGTTGATTTTGCTGATGGAAAAGCTTGACTAACTATATTTGTGGATAATGATGGACACATGTCGATTGAATCCAGGACTAAGAGATCGGAGAATGTTCTGGAATAATTCTGGGAGTTTGTAGTTTCAGACGTTAAAGTCTACATCTAAAATATTCAGCTTCTGTAAAAGATAACATAGTTTTAGTCTTTTTCCTGTCATGGTTTCTGTTAGAGAAAAGCTTTTTGTTCTGAAACACTTTTAGGGTTGTGCTTTGAAGCTAAACGATTTCATTGATACATTTGTCTATCAACAACATCCTTGCAGTTTCCGGAGTATCCAAGTGTGGGATGATACTTAGTAAACAGCATTCTCTTACAGCAGAAACATTCACATTTTACAAATTCATGCACTTAGGGATACAACATCCCTAACTTTTTTTTTTTTCAGTTAACTTAATTTTAGTAGCATTCCACTCCTTGTACATGTACAGTTCTCGGAGTTAAGAGGTCATTTAAAAGCGTTAGAATGCCTGAAATCTGTATTGCTTTGTCTTCAGCAGCAGTGCACACATTCAGGCAGTGAATTTGCTGTGTGTCAACTTACAAAGACGGCTATATAAACTATATAAAATTTAAGAAACCAGTTCTACAATTTTATGCATAACGATTATATGAAAAAGGTAACAGATGCTTTTTACTGTAAATACACTGAGCAACACAATTAATTTGAGGCAAAGGGCATTGTATCATTTTTCCTGCTGGATGGTTTTTTTTTGTTTTGCTTTGTTTTTTTCTTTGCTTTTTTGGTTACACTTTAATCTTAAATGCAGGACATACAGTTTGTAACTCTAAATGGCATCTTAGCTACTGCAACTTTTAATACTCAATATCTGAGTGCATTATTACGCTGTTTTGGTGAAAAACTAGTCATTATTTAAAAAAAATCTATATCTCTGCTTGTCTTGTATGTATAGTGCTGAAATGATGGTGGCATATTTAAAGAACAGAATCAGGAGATTTGATGCCATTAGCATTATCAGGTTATTTGAGACTGTGTGCTGTGTAGGTGGTATGTACACGGGTGCATGATGGGCAATCCCTCTAAGCGTGTGACACAGGCATGGTTCTGTCTCCTCCAGACTCTCATATCTGCTGTGACTCTCATAAAGCACAGTCCATAGTGAGGGATGCTCAATGTTCTGCTTGTATACATGTATCCCACAATGCTGCTCTCTCTCTCTCTCTCTCTCTCTCATTTAGCCAAAAAAATGTAAACAAATTATTTCTTGTAAAATCATAACCAAGGATGTTTTCAAAAACCCAGCCTCCTCGTGCAGTCTGTTTGTTTGTTTAAGAGTAACCACGGATGCCAGCTATTATAAAGCACTCAGGCTTGGTCCGCCTGAGTCCTATGAAGACCATTATCGGTCTGGTGCGGATAGAGCAGCAGCCAGACAGACCGGGCTATTACTGGGAAACAGCTGGCAGAATGGAGTGCCCACTTCAGCCATAAGAGTGGCTTTAATTCAGGTGCAAATGCCTTTTAATGTCGGCCTACTGCACAGACCATCTGGTCCTGATTAGGCCGATTATATTATATTTTATTAAAAAATACCAGTATTGAAATGGCAGTGCATTGATTAGGGAAACTTCGCTGCTGTGCTGTCCTCTCAGAGCAGAAGGGAATTACAGAGGGAACGGTGTTGAGTATACGAGCCGAATTAAATGGGATTTGGGCCCGGGGTGTTCTAAGACCGCTCTGTCAGCTGATATGAGGCGCTCGCATGAACGACGCCATCGTGGAGGCTGTCGAAGCTTTCAGCGTGGGGCTGATAAAAAGGCTAAGCGTCTTACACATGTCCCTCTTCCGCTCCACCGGGCTATCGATTCCCCGCCACTCCAGCATTGCCGTTCATCATTGCTAATACACGAGGGATGTATTTTATTTGGTAAATTTAGTATTTCTTCGATTTGGCCATTCTTTTGTTGTCGTATTTATATTCTTCTGAACATATTCATTTGATATGAGTTGAGCATGAGAAAAATAAATGCAACTGTGAAAAGAATGTCCCTGCAGCCTCGCCTTAGTGAAAATCTACTTGAGGTACCCTCGGTGGCTATCGTTGCAGTCATATGTTTTATTGCTATCGCTGGAATGTCTTTGGTTCTTTTCATTTGATACATGGTACAAGCGTAATTCCTTTGCGGTTTTGATGGTATGATAAAAACGTGAGAGCAAAAAGGAAGCCTGGGAAAGCGTCTGAGGCAAGCGTCCGGTGAGGGCGTCTGTGTGCATTTTTGGGAGGCCGAGACAGCAGCTAACGGGCTAGCGTGATTTGTCGTTACAGTGGCCAAGAATTCCCTTCGGGAGGTTGAAATTGACCTGGCAAACTTTGGAACAGACAAAGTTGCTGACTGGGGGCTGTGCAGGTGGACTGTCTGGGGTGTTGTTGGAGTGGGGGGGGGGGGATGGGGGTCGAATGATTCCTTTTCCAGTTTTCCAATAATCAATTTCCATGTACAATCGTACAAATTTTATGTGCATCTCTAAACCCCCACCCCAGCTATGTCTGGAGCGCAGGAGGGTGGCGTTCCAAGATCCTGCAAGGGGAACAAGTCATGTCTGCTTCATGCCGAGTGCCTGCTTTCACATTACCTTTGTGAAGGAGCAGGTGGAGGGGTCGAACACAGACGAGGGACACACTTTAATTTAACTGACTCTGCTTGCTACTTGAGAGCAATCCTACTCTATGTTGCTTTAAGGAATGGTTTATCCCAGTGAATAAGCAAACGTGGGTAAGACATTATTTATGTGTCCCCAATGGTTGAGAGCAAACAAAGGCCTCTAATTTAGTTGAGCGGATTTGTTCCAGTGGTTTGTGTGGAGCATGGCCTCCACCCGCTGGGCTTTATATTTTCACTCCCTGCCTCCACGTGTGTGTGTGTGTGTGTGTGTGTGGGCATGTATTACTATCTTTGTGAGAACCAAATGTCCCCATAACGATAGAAAGATGAGGAAAATTACGCATGGTGGGGACCTTTTGCTGGTCCCCACAAGTTCAAAAGGCTGTTTTAGGGTTAGGACTTAGGGTTAGGGTTAGGGTTAAAATTAGGTTAAGGTTAGGGTTAAGGGTAGGCATGTAGTGGTTGGGATTAGGGTTAGGGTTAGAGGTTACAGAATGAATGTAAGTCAATGAGAAATCCTCACAAGTATAGCAATACAAATGTGTGTGTGTGTGTAAGTGTGTGCGTGCGAGCACGCGCGTGTGTGTGGTGTATTTTGAGTACATTAGAGGTCTTTGCCTCCACTACATGACCTGGCTATTTCTTCCTGAACTTCCTTTTCTAATTAGTATGCACAGACATGTACAAGCTTAAAGAAAAACAATCTTTTCAATGATGCCAATTCCTTCTTTAAGGAAATTTTTTTATTTTAATGTGATTAGGATGGGGGGGGGGGGGTGTTGTGAAAATGACACACTCAGCAGCAGAAGGCGATGAAGTGTGTAATAGCGCCGTCCCATCTGCACGGGTACCCGCGAATACGAGCGCGAATATCATCAACATGCGCTCTCTTCATTCATTATCTCACCAAGACGCCATTTTACCACCCAATCCGCTATCAACAAATCTCAAGATAAACCAGGGAAAGCAAAATGCCCTCGCTGCTCAGTATGTTTCTCTCAGCCGTCAGCCAACTGCAGGGCTCAAACAGCAGGCTAAAATAACAAGTTAATGATAATTTATAGATGTGTTGCGGATTTAGATTAAACAGAGTGTACTCAGCAAGACAAAACTGCACCGCTGCAGAACTTCATCCATAAAAAAAAAAAATTATTTAATTAATATATATCATACTGTAGATAACTCTGGGATGATTTATTTATTTATAGATTTTATTGCCCTAAATTGGAAAAATCATTATTCTCCCCCTAAGTTTAATTTCCGCACGATTTATGGTCATAATCTTTTCTGCTCACTGCTTTTACTTATACAGCAGTATTTTTTGATGAGTGCAGCCTCTTTAATTAATGGAGGAGTCAACTTTGTTTCACAGGTTGTCATATTCTACTGTCCTAATATATGCGTTCTGATTGTTACACAAGTAATATTTATTTAATGAGCAAACATTTGCCGGTCAGAATACAGATGTACACTTGAGCCCACCGGCACACACTTGCATGCATGCACACAGGCACTCACGCGAAAACGAGAGTGAAAACTTTGAGGTCGAAACGTTGTACCAATAAATCACTTGGGATCAGAAGAAAAACAGTGTGCGGATATACTCTCTCTTCTATGAAAACTTCACCTGCCAATATTGCCGTGGGAATATAAATAAATAAATGAAATAGGACTTCTGACAACCTCTGCCTGAAGTGATTACTTGGTCAGTAACTCAGTGACGTGATACTGAGTGGATGCAGACCAAAAAAAAAAACAAAAAAAAAAACACTTCCCACACTTCCTCAAAAAACACAAAAGCAATTTCATCTGTAATTCCACGGCACCGCTATGCCAATAAACCTTGGCTTTAATCCCGGGAGTGGCATACAGAGAGAGTTGTGTTCCTGGGAGGATTGTGGGATTGTTTTCTCAGATGGCGCGGCCAGTAAGCCTCGTTTCCCTCGTACATCGGCAGTGTGAATTCCGCCTCTCCGCCGCGATGCTCCGTAGCCCCTCCGTCTCCTCGTCTCAGGACCGCGTATTGGACAGGACTGCTAAACGCGCGCTGTGCCAAGCACAGTCATTCCAGATCTACGGCTGAACTCGTATTGCCCCGTGGTGTTCTTCAGTGCTTGGCATTTCTTTTAGCGCCAGCTGTAATACAACTGAAACGAAGACCCCTGTGACAATGCGCCAATTACACAGAGGACACTAACATGAAAGGCAAGCAGGAGCTGGGTACGGCTGTGCTTATATCTTTATTTATTTATTGCTTGATTGGTAGACATAGAAATACATAGCAGCATAGGTAAAGCATAGGCAGAAAACGACAGTCCAATGCATTGTGACATAACATTGTCCTATTTTCCAGTAGTCATGTCCAGAAGAGCTTTTTAGAACATTAAATCAGTAAACAACTTCAAATGGAAAAATTGTTCTAAGTCCTGTCATTTTTTTTTAATGAATCCTGTCACAGATGTGCATTTCCACACTACATGAAACATTATGTGAGGATATTCGGTTTATGGCCATTACAGTATATTGGCTATGACCTAGATTCAACACAACACTTGACGTAGTTTGGCAAGTTAAAGGATCAACACATAAACTCGCCACACTTTATTTGTGAAGTGGAAAATATGACATACTGCACATTTCAATGTGACGCAAAGTTCAGGAGAAATGATGACTGCGTACAGTGTGACTAAATAATGTCCTAAAAGGCTTGATTGTCAGGTTGTGAAGTGAAGTCAGACAAGCATCAAGCATGTATTAGGCTATGTTAGGTCATGTCTTCACATTTGTAGTTTCCTGGGTGTGGGATGAGATGGGCTATGAGAGCTTACGTATCATGTTTGATTTGTGATGTAAACCCTGTCATCAGTAACATGGCCTCACGGTCCCCTCCCTTTGAGACGGACTTTACAGTGACCTTTACAAGAGGCCGGTCGGAAATAGCGTCAGGTTGGCCTGTGCCTATCTATCAGTCCACCAAGCAGAAAGGAGCCACGTCAGTAATGATTTAAAGATTGCCATAAATCTCAGGTGCATGAGAAATGTTGGACGCTCTATTAAACTAAGACTAAGTCATTTTGAAGACCATTCTTTATCATTGCTTGCCTACTTCTCCTGTAATTTTTCATCCCCTGGGAAGGCAATTTAATATTTCCTCATTCATTTATATGTTTACGTCTGCATTTGGCTCCACGGCAGGCTGACATTGATTGATATTGCCGTGTGAGAAAAATGTTGAATTCTGCTGCCTGACCTTTTTTTTTTATTAAAGAAAAAATATTCCCAGTTAAATGCTTTGTAAAATGAAAATTGATATTTTGTCAGTCTCTAACCATAATTCAATGCCGTTTGGAAGATGTACATCAATTTTGTCACAAGATGACTAAGAAATAGAGATTTATGTTGGTTCAGATTGAACTGGTTTGCAAATCTAAACTTTAATACTTTTTTTAGTTGAACTTATCCAGGCAAATGGAACATTTTTAAAGGGGAGGAGAGAAGCCTCTTTACCTAAATGACCCTGTCTCTAAACAGTTTTTGACAAACATGCTTCTTTGTGCTATAATATGCAGTTTGATTGACCTCAAAAGTTGAATAGAGAACTTCCTATCTAAAACACTTCTTCAGTTTCAAAAGAATCCCCTCCCCCCCCCCATTCCTCCTCATGGAGGTGCAGAGGCCTCAAATTATCATTATTTCCATTGTGCTACATTCATTATTTGTGTCAGAATTATAGCTGATTGTTATGAAATAGGGACAGGGTTAATCGGGGATGGTTGTGACCATAATGACCACTTAGCTCTGCTTATTCACTTTCTCAAATATCTCTGGCTGCACAAGGATTTTGGATGAAAAGTGTGAGAATAAAGGTTTGAATGACTACTTAAAGGTTTGCATGACTGTGCAAAGCCTTGCATGACCAAGGTTTGTACAATGATTGAAATAATGACTTGTGTTTTGGACATATCTGTCCTTCGTCAGAGTCTTGAGTCCAGAGAATGAGTGGTAATGATAAAACATGGTCTTGTAAAGACCTCCCATAACTAGTCCCATGGTTGGAGATTATCCAGTGACATCAAAATAATATTTTCTTAATAATTCACCATTATCTGAATGTACAGAAGTACAGAAGTACTTAGAAATATATATACAATGTAAAGAACATCAAAGCATACCTTTACATTTATGAAAACAGTAGCCATCACATGACAGTTATCGTACATCATAAATGACTGAAAAGTCAATGGGATAGCTAGCCACTTCAAGTAATCCTTACTAATAATTCAAGAGTGACATTAAAAAGTCATGAAGCAGTGCAAAGGCAGTCAACAGTCAAAATGATCAAAGATTTCTCACTGTAAAGTGCTACTTTGGGCTGGAATGAAGCCCATACAGAATGACTAACAGTTTACCTTCATTCTCTTAGGAATCTATGAATAAATTGAATCTATTTACTGCCATAGTCACTACGCACCATTGTGGCTTGCCTTTTTCAACTTCAGGCATTCAACACATTCATTTTTTTATTTATTTATCTCCCTGCAAAATTGAATCAGTGACAGAGGGAAAAAAAATGTGTTCCTCCTCCTGGATGTTGTCATCCATCACTCCGTGCGCTAAGGTGCGTTCCGCTGGCAGTGTTAGCCTGTTTGGCTCGTCTGTCCCTCTCTCTCCGGTACGCTTTCCTTGAGGAGAGAGAGAGAGAGAGAGAGAGCGCTCCTGTTTCCAGCCATTTAGTGCTCAATCACTCATGCTTCCACAAGCCTGAATCTGGAGTCACGCATCACGCCACAGAAACCCCCACAGCCGACTGCAGTCCTGGGCCGTGTGATTGGCCGTAAGGCAGCAGCGACACCAGGATTTAAATTCTGGATTGGCCAAATTAATTTTGCCTGGGCTGAAATGAGGATTTTTGCACATTCCATGGTCCTTTATTTAATTTATTTACAGTAGGCGCTATGGCTCT